>NW_008768485.1:0-428 GCF_000715545.1 Opisthorchis viverrini
CACGGTGCTTCTTGCCCTTCTCTGCCAAGCCGATATTGTTTTGCATGGGACAGCGAAAAGGTACCAGCAACACATCAGTGGCACAACGGAGCGTTGAATGAAGTCATTTCGGACAGCCTGCTTCGGCAGGAGTCATAATATGCATCTCCAACTGTCAGCTTTCAAAATCGTAACTCCTGACAACAGACGGACAGACTGACAAAGCCCAGGGCAACTTCTGATCATAGCGTGAGGTCGTTTATGTTATGAGTTGGGCGGAATTCGAAACCGCCGACGTCTCACGCCTACCAAAATACCTGGAAAGTGCCATTGCACGCAAGAACGTAATACGTGTTGTGTTTTATTAAGTGGCTCCCACTAAATCAGAAATATTACGTTCAGTGTACGAAGCGGAGATCTGGGCTGTAAACGGAAGAATCGAAATTTGT
>NW_008768486.1:0-428 GCF_000715545.1 Opisthorchis viverrini
TTTACAACTTGTCCGTGTGTTAAAGGCTGCCAAGGAATGTAGCAAAGCATGACCTGGTCAACATATCTGGCTGGAATCGTTAAGCTTGTTGCTCAAAATGGCACAATTTCGAGGAACATTTAACGACCAAATCGATGTCCATCCGGCAGAAAGCTGGAACTTTTGGTGCGCTAAAACTGGAATAAGTCAAACACAAGTTGATACCCATGACCAATTAAACCGGGTCGGTTCACATGAATACCTCTGTCTTATTTTGAGTGTGTATCATGGTTTCAGTGTTTTGACAACCACTTTCAACTGCCTGCTGACTTAACCTCTGGTTATTCTCTATGTGGTGGTATATATCCCCGTTTTCTATCAACGAAACCAGCCCTTCTTTGCAAAACTCGTCCGATTCTGCCTGCAAGTATTTTGCTTGAAAGGCCACG
>NW_008768487.1:0-428 GCF_000715545.1 Opisthorchis viverrini
TCCAAGTGCCTTCTATATACGGTTGTGTTCAAGGTCAAACTGGATGTGCGAGTGACCTGTTTCATGCCAGATAGAATGCTACGATGAACAATTTTGGCACTATCAGAGATTTTAAGGATGCCTGGTCAACTATTCACAATATTCTGAGAGTATACAAGGTCATCCTTGAAAGTGCTATGCCCTGACTGAACAGCTTGACCCCCTCTCAGTGGTTCAGTTTAGAGCCTCTATTCAATGGTATTAACGCTACTGAATTCCATCTTTGAAACGGGTGGAAGTTAAATGATTCAAACCAAAGTTAACAGGGAGTGCTAAGTCCACAAAACAGACAGGATACTAAAACATCCGTCCTTGGTGCAGAGCCATTGACCGCTAGAAGCTAAACGGTCCACTATCTGATACACACAATGTCAACTCATCAGTGTGCC
>NW_008768488.1:0-428 GCF_000715545.1 Opisthorchis viverrini
AAAAAAGACAGACCAAAACTTCACTGACCTTTCGCATAATTATGCACGCAGATAAAGCAGGTAAAGTGCTCTTAGTTCACTAAAACTTAGGCACGAACCAACAAGAAACCTCGGAATATTCTCACGATTCTAGCGAACGTAACAACTGCTAGTTAATTGCTAGTTAATACCCTACCTAGATTTCTGCAGTTAGTGGTGATGCACCCCGCTTTGGTGTTTCAGAAATCCGACGGTCGCCAGAAACGGCGGAAGAAGTTTGTTCGCCGGATTCATCTAGCACATTTCAAAATTTAATAACCTCTTTTTATGTAATAAGGTAAGTTGCCAGTGAATTTTCTTTTTCCAGAAATGTTGGTGGTTTGAGTTTGGCTTTGGTAAATCAATGTTGCACAACAAACTATCGTAACCAGACTGAGTTACACAATGAG
>NW_008768489.1:0-428 GCF_000715545.1 Opisthorchis viverrini
ACTACCCCGAATTCGCAGTTATTAAATCTAGTGCTCACCCCAATTAGATGATACTCATTTTCGATGAAGGTGATTTTGTTAAATTCAGCGGAGTAGACACTTACCCCTCGAACTACGCAATTATATACACAAGAATGTATTCGAAGTTTCCTAACCAAAATGGGGTCTTGGCCTGAACTAAGGGCGACTAGACTGCTTCATCCAGTCAGCCCACAAACGAACGTATTGCTCGCTAAAGTGACCGCAGAGTATTTTGAAATACACATAATAGTTCCATGCTGTTTACTACGGAGAAATCATCCAGAAAAATGTCTTCCGTGTCAGAGATCCACAGGTGGATTTCAAGTCATGTTTCAAATCGGATTACTGAATCATTACTGAATCAATTACTGAATATGTTTGCGGTTTGGTGAACATACACTCATCTG
>NW_008768490.1:0-428 GCF_000715545.1 Opisthorchis viverrini
ATAACATCACATTGGCCAAACAGGACTGCTAATTTTGTGATTGAAAAATAGAATGACCATAGTGAGTTTACTTGGAGTTGTTGCTGGATGTTTGGATAGTGGTAGAGAAACGGTAAAGTAAATCAGGCATTCTAAAGTTCCACCGGTGATGGCAATTGGATTAAATGTGGTTTTAGCATGTTGTAGCTAACCGATATGCACACGAAAATTTCACAGACTTTGTTACACAACCCTAAGAAAAGTTATTGGACCGTCATATTCCATAGAGGAAGTAGGTCCTGAGAGCTGCACCGAGTTTCCTGAGCACTGTGGGGAGAATATGGCACGCAAGTACAAAAGCGTATTCCCCAGAAATCTTGGCTGGTCGCGGCTGCAAGTCGGGCACAAAAGATCTTTGATTTAGGAGGCTGCTCTATAGTCACAAGTGT
>NW_008768491.1:0-428 GCF_000715545.1 Opisthorchis viverrini
CTATCCCCAACGGCCAACATAAAAATTATTCTTAAAATATATAACACGTTTTTATGCACTTTTTTCGATTATCAACGGGCTTCCAGATTTTTAAACAAAATCAGGTATTTTTATAAGGGTGTCCGTTCTTTCTTATACGCAATGCAATTAGTGAAGAAATATCAGTCTAATTTTCTAGCTGGGCAGACATCATTTTCATGAGAAATAGCACAATTGCATTTGCGCGCATTTCTTCAGAGTGTCGACTTAATGGTAAGCCAATAGTTATCCACAGTATATTTCATTTTGGAATGTGTCTACAAGTGTTCACTTTATATTCTATTGAGATAATGCAAATGTAGGGATTGAGTGTGCATCACTTCAAATCCAGATATACTAAAGAGCGCTTTGTAAGAATATCCGAAAGACTTTAGGCATAGCCAGATTTT
>NW_008768492.1:0-428 GCF_000715545.1 Opisthorchis viverrini
TCATGCTGTCGATGATGATGACGATGATACTGGGCCTCACTGAATTGTAAGTCTGTGTCACGGTGTGGGCCAGTCTTCTGGATGGAATGTCCGTCGGCATATGTGAAAAGATGGAGTACGATCTCTGTCAAGACCATTCCTTGCAGACGTATTCATGTCCAGTCTAGAGGTGAACCGACAACAGCTAATAACTGGTATCTACTGCTGTCAACACTATATGGATGGCATGACGCTCTTGTGATCAGAACCTATCTAGGCTGTCTGAATGAGTATCTGAAAGGATAGGCACCCACGAATGAGTGTGGCAGGTCAACATCAAGTACATTTACTTCCACTTTTAGTTATTTTTCACAATAAACCTTCGAAACGAACTCCAGTTATTTCGGCCACGAAGCATCAGTTTTGAACAGTGATGTACACAATATGGA
>NW_008768493.1:0-428 GCF_000715545.1 Opisthorchis viverrini
CTGGCCATCACGCCGACAGTTAGCGGCTCACATTTGGGTAGGCCGGAAATTTCCGCACTATTTTCATTGGTTTTCACTTGTTTGAACGTTCCACCGTCTTGTGTGTATACGGACACGGAAAATTCGGGCGAACCACAATCGTCGCTATAAGCCCAGGTGACCGTCACACCAGAAATATTTGTGAGTACGTTTATCCTGACATCCTGAGGTTCACCTGGAACTGAAACGCGATATATGGGTTTGGGAGATTCCATTAAATTAAATGCAGGGTGTCTCATATTAGACGCAAAATATGAATTGTTGAGTAATCGTAGTCTGTTAGAGAAAGGATAATTGGCTGTTTCCTATATGTAGCCACATATAGGAGGTTTTGTACGCAGATGTTGATAGTTTTTCGTCTACGATGTATGTATGTACAAGGATTGAAC
>NW_008768494.1:0-428 GCF_000715545.1 Opisthorchis viverrini
TTACTGAAACCTCTCTACTAGAGCAGTATTCGTCACTGAGCTGCGTTCTGTAGAATAGAATTTTATGCAGTTTTTTGTTGGATAAGCGAATGCGATAAATCTGACCAACTCTTGCAGATGTCAGGTGGGACTTACCATGGACCAGTGGTTATACTTTGAAAGATAGAATGCTGTCATTCTCTGATCTCTCAGTTCCCACCACATGATTTGGTGTCAGCTGAAAACCCATAAGCCCTAAGATGTTTCCTCACTTCTGAGAGTGTTACTTTTAACTTGCGAGTAGTGAAGAAAATTTGCGTTTCAAACAGTGATTCTGTGTAACAGGTGATGGTAAAAACAGCTCCTGTGTGTCACCAACAGTGCACAGCCCATGAGGCTCCTAAGAGATGCGGGCCTGTAGCATTTCGGTTAGTAGGTGAACACTTTAC
>NW_008768495.1:0-428 GCF_000715545.1 Opisthorchis viverrini
TTCCTTTGGGTGGCGTGGCAGCTGGGCACAAAAAGGGTATTACGGTTGAAAAGTTGCATTTTATTTCTTTTATTATTCCGTGCAAATGTGCGTCGCCTCCAAGGGCGAGCTAAGAAGCTATAAGGAGCTGATTCAGACGAACCTTTCGACATCATTGTAAGTGCATCGTCTTCACATTTGTGAATTCTGACCACGCGCTCGTATGGATTCGTTCCTCTCTTTGTGTTTCTGGGCCGCGTAAGGCGTGGACGGTTCGCTTAGCGACTGAGAAACTGGCAGATCCCAAGTTTGGAAGAACGTGCCAGAACCGTTTTCTGAACTCCTCCAATCGCTCCGCTGTCGGATGTGAATTCGTGTTGTAACGAGATTTCCATATCTTTACGGTGCGGAGAGTTTTGTCTGTGGCACGGCGCTACCAGGTCCGCTCA
>NW_008768496.1:0-428 GCF_000715545.1 Opisthorchis viverrini
CACATTTGCTATTTGTTTCTGTCTGTACCCAATATGTGAACAGTGGAATTGGGTTTGTTAGGAAACGGCTTTATTGATTGATGCAAATTGCTGCCCACCACCGTCTTCCAGGGACACTCCTGCAAGACAACCAAACATCACTCGCCAAAGGGTACGATTCAACGTGCAGTCTCTTCTACGAAAGGCCATTCTATAAAGAACCCTGTAATATCTGTTAGGGCTGTTCTCAATCCAGTGCTTAGTGCCGGAAAAAGACCCATCGATAAGCAACACAACAACTTTATTGCGAACAGGCGAGAGCGTGCGAGTGCAAAATTTACTACGGCGCCAAGCTGGTTACTTTTTGACATTGATCCAGGCTGGTAGGCGTTTGGTGAACGCCCGTCAACATCGATCGTGCTTCTATGCAATGCCTGAACGCTGATCAT
>NW_008768497.1:0-428 GCF_000715545.1 Opisthorchis viverrini
CATAATGTTCCAACGTAAACAACCGTACGGAGAAAGTGAAAATGTTTGCGTCATTAAATAGCGTAACGACGCAATAAACTGAATTAGAACGCTCGGTTGGGAAATAGCATAGACGCGTTTCCGTACATCCTGAAAACCGCAATTTAAAGTACGCGTTGACCGGCACCTGATATCAAAGCTGGCCTCTAGTGAATAGGTCCAGTGACTGAAAATCAACTCAAAACTGGTTCAACCAGTTGATGAAGGGTCCGCGCGGATGGGGCACGTTAATTCTCTAATGCCCAGGCCAAAGGAGTTTTGGTTGAGGTATTTCACCTTGAGCCTTTGGCTCAAAAAGTAGTGGGAAGTAGGGTTTTACTTCAGGGACTTGTGCACAGTACCCGATTCAATGGTCTAACCATGGAAGCAGCAGGCCAAGAGTGAATGAC
>NW_008768498.1:0-428 GCF_000715545.1 Opisthorchis viverrini
CTACCAGGTTAGCGGTACGGCGATTTTCACGAAATCATTGCGTGCCCCTCTGAAGATAAGGATTACAGTCGATCTACCTCATCCTACAGGAATCTCTTTTTCGCTACAATGAGTTTGGTCAGATTGGTCAGCCGGGGGATCTCCGCTTTCGTTGAAGCTTTTGTTGTAGCTGATGGCTGCATGATTGTTGGGCTTGCCAGAGAATGAGTTCCGTCTAAGCCATAGAAACACAGGCAACGATGGTGCAAGTCCTCGCCAATGAGGTCATGGAAGATGACTGTGGCTGGTATATCACATCTTCACTTGCAGAATTTCTGGCTCATGGTTTGAGTTGATCATTGGTCGAAATCGTAGCATCGCTGGATTCCTCTAGTCTCCTCTATTTAGCAACCATAAAACATTGTTTGCCCTATAACTCTGTAAAAAAA
>NW_008768499.1:0-428 GCF_000715545.1 Opisthorchis viverrini
AGCTAAGTACAGGATCTTTTTGACTTTCATAAGATAATGAGGATGATACCTATTTGATGCTCTAATTGTTGGGGTGACATCCCCGACGCATGCTCTGACTTTCACCATGACTGTCCTGGCCACTTGCTCAATTCCGACCTTTATGTCCTCATCCGTAGCGGCCTTCTCGCTCATGGTCACAGAGCGGGCACTGGGACTCAGAAAGCTATGAATTCCAAATATCAGCATGGGGAAATCTAGTAATTTCGCGAATGAAAAATCAAAGACCACAGACAGGTTTGTCACACCCTTATTCTGAGCTGCAATTTCGTTCCACATTTGTTTCAGTATTCCCACCGATCTTTCCGAATCAACCACTATGCACTGTGACAAATGTACCACACCTCATGCAAAGGAAAGCTTGACAATTTCCAATAACTAGTGCCTTT
>NW_008768500.1:0-428 GCF_000715545.1 Opisthorchis viverrini
AACAATCCTGTTTCTGTGGCGCTCAGGAATTCCGACCGAGAATTCGCGGGACATCTAAACTACATGCAGCACATTATACACAAAAAGGGGCGCCGAACTCAGAGGTTCTGGGGAATGGTATCCCAAAGAGTAAACAGAGGCGAGGAATTCCAGCAATTTGCTTTCAGGTAACGGCGATAGTTTTTCCACATGTTTGCTGATGTGGCCGCTGTGGCGTGCGCCACGTAACAAAGGACTAAGCCGATGATATGGATTGGTATCGGACAGATTTTGGTTTCGGCTGACATAAATTTTTCAGAACTTGTCATATTCATTCATCGTTTCCCTATCACACAAGACTCTCCTGTAACATCAAATCGTTTCGCAAATAAAAAACATCATTTTGGATATTGGTGTTTAGTTCCAACAAAAATGCATTCAGCTGTAGC
>NW_008768501.1:0-428 GCF_000715545.1 Opisthorchis viverrini
TTACGTGAAATGAAGCAGGCTGGAATGAAACCAATAATTATTTGGGCAAGTGATAGTTAGGTTTTTAAATGACTTGTGTCTCATTTTTGGATTCACAAGATGTTATAAATTCGTCCGCTTTTCTGATAGGGAGTACGCAAGCTGTAAGCTGATTTTTTGGTGTAATTGTTTCGTTACACTTACAGACGTATACGTCGTACAGCCAAATGCACTGAGTTGTTTGCAATATATGACGGCTAGATTATTATGAACGCAAAATTGCATTATTCATACGAAAATGTGAGCGTTTTTTCCTGCCAAACCCACCTAAACGGAGCATGAGGTAGAACGCTACGCTGACATAACACTCTGGTGTTTCTGCGTGCAACGTAACTGTCGTCAGAACCAAAGCAGTTACGACTTACAAAAGTAAAACTTTCATTTTGAAA
>NW_008768502.1:0-428 GCF_000715545.1 Opisthorchis viverrini
AATGGCTAAGGAAACCGAGATAATTATCTACGGCTGGAAATGGTTTACACATTTGGTAAATGTGGTCAATCTGTACATCGGGATTTCCGCCTCACACATGTGACTGGATTGCTCGAACCAGGTCGTGTTAAACCCAACGTTCGTGACTGTTGCATCGTAACCTTATGCTACAGTTTCACCCAATTGGGTGAACCGATCCGTCATCAGCCGACCATAAGTGGCATCTTTCAAACCCAGTTCTTCCTGTTTCGTTGTCAGGAGTTTATTGCTTTACTGGCCGGTTGGTTGGCTCAATGTGGAGTGTAACTCAGGAATGAATTTCATATAACATGCTACCTGGAAATCATTCAATCCTTCTGTACTTTGTCTCTCAGTAGATATTCAGTTCGCGTCTTGGGTGTTAAAAGACTGCTTTGCTGCTCCTTCGT
>NW_008768503.1:0-428 GCF_000715545.1 Opisthorchis viverrini
CACACACACACTCTTTTTGGCCGGCATTCACGCGCAGTGAAAACAGGTGTTCACTGCGAATCCACGAAAGTGGCAGTTAGGATAGGTGATATCTATGAAATATCCATCCCGATGCCCAAGCTACGGAAACTATCAAAAAAGGCTGTGAACCAACCGAAATCCAGTCATTTGTTAGCCACCAAGTCAGTCCAGCGAAGGATCGTTGCAGCATCCTGGAAATCACAAGCAGTTTTCTCCCACCGTTTACAAGTTATCATGCACTACCATACTTTTGCTATTAACATGAGAATTTCAATGGTACCAAAGGTAATAGGAGTCTATTTCGAACAAGCCTACCAATTATGGAATTCAGTCCGTTGGGATGTAGTTGGGTATGAAATCCAAACGTGAAATAAGCCCTTTCTACAGATGTACGAACTTTTAAAGTT
>NW_008768504.1:0-428 GCF_000715545.1 Opisthorchis viverrini
AACCGGTCAGTTGGCATTTCCGAATAAAGGCGAAGGCCTTGTTCCTTTCAATAGTAGCTAACCGGCGTCAGTGCTGTAGGTTTCTTCCCAGATTGCCTGACTGAGCTTTTGATGCTCGTGTAAAGGTAGTGCCGGGTTCGTCCCCTATACATCCTTTTTTCTGTTCAGAAGTTTGAATATAATTAGACCGTGTGGTTGTACAGCGGCGAAGCACCGGCACTAACCTTGCTGTTCCCAATGGTGATGACGAGCATTATGGTTCTAAGAGAATACCAACACCTGGTTATCTCACTACAACCACCCGTCGACTCGAGTCAAAGGTGGCTCACATCAAATTAAGATATTTTGATTCGCTGTTTTAGTCTAGACTTTCAAACTGGTATACTTCATTGGAATTCACGATATATGGCCTCCGCACTTCAAAAAAA
>NW_008768505.1:0-428 GCF_000715545.1 Opisthorchis viverrini
GTAAATCTTCGCCCGCCACATATTTGGCAATTGTCGTAGCGGAGTATGTGATACGTATTACGTTTTCGTGCATTGTTACCGCAGTTATTACACTGCCCGTGTGACGTAATCATTAAGAATCCCTCACAAAATATGACTCAGATGCTAACGTCTTTCCGCAAAGTGCCAGTTTATTCAACAAGCACCCTGTGTTTGCCAAAGAAAACAAATTTAAAATTCCTATAGACATGGAGGAACTTTCATGGTTAAAGCGTGAAACTTCAGTTGCTTACAATAAAATAGCTCAGGTTGTTGCGGAAACAGCATACAACACATGCACAGACGAGTGAAAATCTGGCGGCTACCCGAGCGCCGACGGCAAGAAAAAGCAACTGGTGCTCGTGCTACAAAAGTGATCCAAGCAAATATCACCAAAAATGGTGATGATT
>NW_008768506.1:0-428 GCF_000715545.1 Opisthorchis viverrini
AGTACCTGTGAATCAACGGTGAACAGCGGTAATGTTCCTTGTGTCCCGACTACCCATGAGCACCGCGACTTATGTTTGTTTATTAAAACGCCTTTTTGTTTCCTTGTTGGTCGTTTCCCCCTGTTTTCTTTCTACTTAAGCTTTGCTTATTCTTCAGCAAATGATATTAATATTTTGTTGTCTGCCCGACATTGCTTGCAAGTTCACCTCGGTTGTATCTATTCTCGAGCGTCCACTCCAATGAAAAGGTGGACTGACCGGGCAACGGATCCATGTACCGCACATGAGATAGACTTTAGCGAGATATGGTATAAACGGACGAAACCTCGCAATCTGGCTCCCCTGCGAAAACGAGACTCATGGGGGGCGCCACCAAAAGAATTAACTATTGGTGCTGCCACCCAGCGTTCGGGGCCTCACAGAGACAC
>NW_008768507.1:0-428 GCF_000715545.1 Opisthorchis viverrini
ACTGCCAGGTTGTCCAACCCTAGATAAGAGCAGTCGAACCACAGACCTGGTCAGTAAGCCTACGCCCTAATCACTGAGCCATTTTGAGCCTCCCGCCAACACTTGTGATAGTCGAACGTCTCGATTCCACGGCCCACCCCGCGCATTAAATTTGGCAGATGGCATAGTGAACAGAACAGGCAATACGACACATCTGTGATGACACAGAATATACGTGAGCACCAATCTGTAGTTGAAGGTTGAATAGACATCTCATTGAGTTCACTAGGTTAGTGAGCCTCTTTCGCCACAAGGACCATTTTACTCTTTAATGGAGAGAGTCTTGTCAAAACAAAGGTGATGGGAACATGGTGTAGTAAACCCGACGTTTTAATCTCCACGGCTAATATTTCTAGATGACTTACACAGCGCATGACGCAACACTGAGC
>NW_008768508.1:0-428 GCF_000715545.1 Opisthorchis viverrini
GGTTCTACGTCCTGCAAATGCTTCAAACTACGGATATGATTGGACAAACGCGATCGGTATATCTTCTGCTAAATAAATTGCTCAACCGATTTATCCGTGCACCCTGTTTCAGAAAATTGAATTGCTCGCTGCACACTGTGGTATACGTACTCTTGCATGTAGGTAGCTGATCTGTATAAACGCTGGGTTTTTCTCTTCAAAGATGGTCGTTGCTGGTAATAAAAACTAAATCTATCTCAAATTCAGTGTACCAAAAACCAGAAGTACTTTTAGGAAAACGACTCCTCAGCCTTGCCAGCAAGGCTATGATTAAATGACAAGCTCGTGAGATCTTCAAAGTGCGCGGATTTGACGACTATGTGTATTCTAATGTTCAGAAACTGGTAAGCATGTCCAGCCTCCTTAAACGGATGTCTACAAACAATGAA
>NW_008768509.1:0-428 GCF_000715545.1 Opisthorchis viverrini
CCGTGGTTCGAACCCGACCTCTGCCTGTTTTACGACCCGATTAACACAACTGGATCCCCACGCTTTCCTCAGTAAGACTGGTACCGTGTTGTCGAAAAAGAAGGCCATCCGGTATTTCCCGCAGACTTTGTTGAGACAAGCAGGATTATGCCCAAACACTTCTAGGGGCCCTGGTGGTCCACAGGGCTGCTCCCTTTTTGAGCCAAGTTTACAGTACAAACAGAACAACAGATTACATTCGACCGATAAAATGGCTCAGCAAGCAACTTTGCACTGCTCCCTGGTAACCCTGTTCCAATTGGAAAGCTGAGGATTTGAGGGAAGCACCGACAAATGTAAATTGCAGTACTTTAGTGGTTCTCATTGTAGAGCAGTTTAGAGCCACTGGAACATCGCCAAAGGATGTTAGTTACGTTCGAATAAGCAGG
>NW_008768510.1:0-428 GCF_000715545.1 Opisthorchis viverrini
ACCCAATACGCACTGAGGCTACGTTTTGCAGTGGACCATTTACATTTTGTGGTGTTTCGTTTTCATCTTTGCAAAATACAGTGATATTCTCCATAGAAGACAACCTTGTCCATCCAGTTGATCTGAAGCTTGCAGTTCTAAATTACCCAAGAGATTGCACTCCTGCTCACGAAAAGAAAACGGTTTGTCTTGTCATGAATTTTGTGTTTATTCTAGAATTACTCGCCTTTGTGTGATAGCCTTGGTAAAGCAGCCCTTAAGTGCCAAAAATAGTTTATAATGGGTATTCCACTAATATACACCAAGCATGGTTGCTCGTTTATGTCTCAAAGATTGATAGCGGTTATTCATAGTGAAGACATCAACACATTATTGGTACTATTGACCACTTCCAGAGAGAATGTCAAAGGTGCAGAAAACAATTCAAT
>NW_008768511.1:0-428 GCF_000715545.1 Opisthorchis viverrini
GTGATACTAAAAATAGAACTCATCTGTCAGTGGCAAGTGAAGAACAACCAATCACACCTGTCTCAACGAAAACCGTTATTCAGTTGGCAGTTGTGTAGTCCAGTCATGTTTGTAGCTGATCGTCCTATTATAGGTCTGAAGCCACATAGCACTGTACTAGATACATTGCTTCTTTGGCCCAACACACGCATCCGCATATCAATTTGGTTATCACGGGAGACTCACCTACAATCTGGCTTAATCCCTCGTTTGTAACCTACGTGTTCAAATGAATATGCTGTACCAGGCGGCAATAGCTTGATATCGCAATATAGGCGTAACACAGTACTCATAATATGGTTGAAAACTCGTCGATAACCTACTAGCGTTTTTGTCTTTCTTGGGGCCCATCAGGTAAGTGCAGTCTCAAAATTTTCCTCACTCCTATG
>NW_008768512.1:0-427 GCF_000715545.1 Opisthorchis viverrini
GCATGTTACGTAGTTTGTCTACCCGTATGATTGACGGTCTTAGCGATGTCACGTGAACTTGCAGACACCCATGTGAGTCGAAGCTGTTTGGAAACTTATAAATCAAATCAAATGATGGGACATTTTTCATGGTAATTTACTGTATGTCGTTCTCATCCGCACGCGGAGGAATGAAGAGACTTAGTCTGAGTGTGCTTTACAAGATGATGTTGAGGAAATCGCAGGTCTCTGAACATCGGTCCGTCAGAACCCCGTTAGATGTGGTCGCAATAAACGAAGTTACACGAATCCATTTGCCACGCAAGAAACTTGATTTTTATGCGAGAAAATTCCACGTTGGATAAAGTAACAGCTGACTTAACACATTATCAAAACACAGACCCTGGAATGACCGCACGATTTGTGAAAGGCGACGGCTTTGATGGCA
>NW_008768513.1:0-427 GCF_000715545.1 Opisthorchis viverrini
ATGCATGACGCCAAGTGGTGAGGTCATACGCACAGAAAACGGTCCACTATCTCAACTATCTTCACTAGAGCGCAATTACTCGGGCTTCCAATAGGTGGACTGCTTGTTCGGATAACGGCGATACAGACGTACAATCACGTGACAGAGAGAGCTACATGATTGGTTGAGAGAATTGAGCCAATCACGAAGACCTGAGGGCTGGGTGGGGCTGTGGAAGATAACTAGCAAGTAATTTAGACAGGCAGTCTGCGGCGACGACCCACCACCAGCAGCGGAAACGGAGTAATTGCTGTGTGGCTTAAGTACTGATGTGTTGCCGTGACAACGATAGCTGAATGTTCAATGGAGTCGGGTGATCGGTGCACTCAAATGGCGTGAAAGTGTTGGCTGGGTGTGACAGACCCGATTCGAAGTTGGCGCATAGACG
>NW_008768514.1:0-427 GCF_000715545.1 Opisthorchis viverrini
AAACACGCGAATAGTACATGTCGAAGCGCGTCTGATTCAGGGTTGATATGGGAATTATTGAACCGTTTACCGGAGTTTGTCTAACGTTGTTTCACATTCAAACAGCGTTCAAGAAGACGCCTTAGGACCTGCACTTTCGACAAACCCTTTGCAAACGAGGTCTTACTTTGGTGTATACTAGCTTGTAACCACACAGTTCGTTTTGGTCGATGAGTAAGCCTGCACTCGGAGGCACCCCTGATTTTGCTGACAATAGTGGTGTGGCTCACGGAAAAGATGTGCGGATTTCAAAGCTGCTTACCCTGCCCACCTGCACAGTCCAGACCGCCGTAAATGTTGTCAAATTTGGAGTCCAATTTTGACGGCCTGCTTGCACTTCTTGTTTGGACAGAGGTGGGTCAGAGGCTTCAAAAACTGCCTTGTATAA
>NW_008768515.1:0-427 GCF_000715545.1 Opisthorchis viverrini
TAGCTAGTCATATTGGAATTAGAACTACAGGGGGCTAACAGCATGATGGATATGGAATGTGATACTCCAGCGTTCTTCTAGAACATAATGACTAAAAATAAATTGTGTGTTGCTTAATCCTATATTTTTCAACTTCAACATCTGAAAATACGATTTCAGGTGCATAGGCTATTCGAACTCATTACATCACCAAGTGAAACCAAGCGACGAAGAGACATCGCACGCTACAGGATAGCTTTTTTTGCTACATTATTATTTGCGTTATTCATGTACGCTAATTCTAAGTGAATAATGGCTAGTGAATAGATAATATATTGTAAAAACCGCCTTTCATAAGAGCAGCTCCTAGAAATGGTTGTCTACTGTTGGAGGCACTTGATTAGTCGGCCAAACTGGTTTCCAGTCAAAAAATGACCAAAATATGGGG
>NW_008768516.1:0-427 GCF_000715545.1 Opisthorchis viverrini
AGTCCCACCTGTCATCCAAAATCCAACAAGCCACCACAATCCGCGGTGATTACTTTCAAAAGAACTCTCCAAAAATCAAAAGGGGAAGGCAGAAGGAACAATTTAACAGTTACGTTTCTGTACACTTATTTCTCTACGCCAAATACGGCAACACCGAACCTAGCCTTACCGACAGAAGCCTGACTTGGACAAAAAGGGCAAATCACACTGGATACTTTTCTTTTCCAGAGGTAAAACTTCAGGATGAAGAAACATTCTAACCGACAGCACGGAGCGAATTTCAGAGAGCATTATACAGGCAAAATTTCATAGACACAAAAGGAACTGTGTGCCCAGAAGAATAGTAAACCGTTGACTTAGTGTTTTTCGAAAAATTAACGTTTCAAACAACAGGCACGCGTCATACTAACCATAGAAGACCACGTCA
>NW_008768517.1:0-427 GCF_000715545.1 Opisthorchis viverrini
CCAATCCAAATGCAGGTCACTCTACCATTTTTTCGCTCATCCTAGAACAATGGGATCGAACCGATGGGGAGGAGAAATTGATTGGAATAACTGTAATCCATATTAATCTAAGTGCCCATATTAAGCTTACATAAACCTACACATTGTTTTGTAACAATTTATACTTGTATCTGTCAGCATATGTTTTATCGCTCAATTTTTCGCCGTTATTGTGAACAGGTACCTTTCATCCGTGCTACTAACTAAAGCACCTTACATCAGAGTAGATCACGGAGCACCACTAAGGGAGATTTCGCTTGTGGATTCATTCAGTTTTTGGCCTGCAGCTGAAAGTGTTTTCAACATACGGAGGAATGTAGGTCTTAGAAGTAATACACTACTCGTAAGTTGCTGAGAACATTTTGAGAGTCCACGAGAGATTCAGATG
>NW_008768518.1:0-427 GCF_000715545.1 Opisthorchis viverrini
GTATAACCCAAAAAGATCTTTGGTGAAGTCATCTGCCGCTATGATGCAACGGCGAATTATTGCACTGAGTTCGTACAACTAAACGATTGTTCATCGTAGTGCAATAAATAATTCTCGTTGCCGGTTCCTTGTCAAGAATACCATCATGCAAATCTGATTAAAGCCATTCAGATTTTTTGTTGATTCAAGCATAACCAGTCAAGCAAGATGCGTTTGTTTCTGATACTAAAAGATATTTTACTCCTATTTTTCTCCACTTTGATGTAGCTGCACGCATCAAAAACGGAGCCGATTTCCTGCATTTTGCTATCGCTACGAAAGCTTGTCCGTTATTCCAAATGGTTTGTTGTGTTTTGATGAAAGAGTCATTATTCCACCGGATCAGCAATCGGCTTTTCTTGTGAATTTACTATCTGGTCATCTGGGT
>NW_008768519.1:0-427 GCF_000715545.1 Opisthorchis viverrini
TAGGTGAAAAGTGTTTGGGTTTCTTACGGTGATTCCATTTGTGTGGGTTATAAATATTCTTGGGTTATTAATATATTTGGTCGGCTCAGAGAGCAAAGATGAGGATCGGAAAGTGGACTGCAACTTTTCTGACAGCACACTTTACATTGTACACATTTGGGGCTTAGTTAACATAAGAAGCAACATGAATTTGTCACCAGGTTTTTCAATAGGGATCAGGTTTTCATACATGAATGTGGTCGCGGTTCCTCCTGGATGTCGGCGCCATTTTCTACATAGCCGTCTCGGCCTAGTTAGTTGCTTGAAATATAATATAGCTTGTGCCTCACTACCTTTCTACGTGAGTCTGCGTTTAACCTACAGCCCGGATGCCTTGATCAGTAATTTTGGGGCTAATAATTCGGAGAACATGTATGACAAATGCGAC
>NW_008768520.1:0-427 GCF_000715545.1 Opisthorchis viverrini
TCACGCTTTGTTAGAATTCATTTCACACCATCGAAGTGAGACGACGATGGAGTGCACTTGAGTGGGGCAGAGTAAGGGTGTGTGACATCCTGCCTATGCATGACTGGTTAAAGCATATGTTCCACGTCCTAGTTGATAACGTATGCCCAGCGAAGTCGTTACACAGAATTCCAGAGACTGTTGAATTTTGTCCATTTATGGCTAATCGATTAGGTCAGTGGTAGAATAGTAGTACTCTTTGGAGTGTTTGAAGATGTTGTGAACGATGTGGCCCTTTCTGGTCGAGGACTTCAGAAGAACAGTCAGACGACAGCACTTTCAACTGTCTTTGGTATGCAACTGCTTCCTTATATCATAGGGGTGCATGTATAATGAGCTACCATACTTTACTTTACATATTTTACATACTTTGGGATTCACTTCATCA
>NW_008768521.1:0-427 GCF_000715545.1 Opisthorchis viverrini
TGGTCACACTTTTGACTCCTGGTTTAAGCGGTACAGAGACACGCACAACTAATTATTCGTAGTCTGATGACGCCTTAAAAGTCAGATTATTGCCGAGAAAAATCGGCACACCAAAGCATGAGCCGTACAGAAATTTCATTCTCTCCCAGCTGCCCCGCACCACCACCTTTGATGAAATGGTCAAAACGCTGTCCCAGGTATTCGGTGACCAAACATCACTGAGCACTATCCATTTCCAATGTGTAAATTTGCCAGTGTTGTCAATCGGAAGTGGAAGCGCTTCCAGCTCAGCTCTGTGACGGAGAATCAGTTGACGTGCCTCATTTTGTATCCGGTTTCTAGTCGTTCCAACATGCTGACATAAGAACCTGGCTACTTAACATAATTGAACAGGATGCAGAAATGGCGTTGCAGAGACTAATCGTCG
>NW_008768522.1:0-427 GCF_000715545.1 Opisthorchis viverrini
CCGAAAATTAAGATGGTGTTAACCAGATTCTCAGACACATCTCAACCGAACATCCTATCCCTGTTCCATTTGGAATCACATACATGACATCAAAGTTCATAAAACACTACTTATAAGGTTACTGAAAATGACTGATAGACCAACTGGCGATTCCGCCACTTTTGACAGCAATCAGGTCATCATCAGTCATCATTTATGATGAGTTATCCAAGGGGTGAGAGGGGCGATGTGGAACCTTTTCGAAAAAAAAGTGCTTGCATGTTGGTTTTTCCATCGATTTTGTGTGACGACACTTCTTCTGCTGATAGACTCACATATTATTGAAACTAAGGCTGTACGTGATTTGGCCAGTCTACCGTCATCTAAGTGGGATGTATTAACGACATACTAGAGGCCACGTAAGCCGTACAAAAGCAACCCTTATTAT
>NW_008768523.1:0-427 GCF_000715545.1 Opisthorchis viverrini
CCCAAATCTGTGAATTTTTACGCCTATCTGTGAACCGATGTGGCACCCGGCTGGAAGTTTGCGATGAATGTTTATGGGAGAAGGGCTCCTGTTTTATTGATATTCAGTTCCTGGAACACAGTGTGGAAGCCAGTAAAAAATTAGTAAGGGACGGATGGCAATCAATTTAGCTCACCAATTGATCCACAAATTTTTGTTCAACAAACGATTGTTTGAAGGTCGTTTGAATTCCAACTGATCTGTACATGGTAAATATTCTTAGAAAACACAGTTTTGAAGCTCGAAAGAGTGGAAGATCTACAAACCTTAACATCCCCTTATCAACTTGTTACTGATTTTAACGTGGAAATAGAATATATAGTTTCGGAAACTTTTGAAGTGATAATTATCCATGGTGGGATAACACCACACATTAGTGATAATGGCG
>NW_008768524.1:0-427 GCF_000715545.1 Opisthorchis viverrini
TTAGTGCACCACTCGCATACTAACCACAACAGTTCTGATACATGACGTCCAGAATTGAATGTCTCCTGTTTCACACTTCCGTTTCAGACTGCTGTCTTGGCAATCTGCTTGATCATGATGTTTGCGACCAACGTCATGGCAAATCAAGGGAGAGGAGAACGAGCGGAACGAGGAGAACGGGGAGAACGAAGAGAACGAGGAGGACGGTGTGTTGTTCCACTACGGTGCATGAATACAAATAGCGGGTACTGCAGTAAGTGCTCCTGCCCGCCTCATTCCATCACTTTACCTATTGTACACAATGGTTTTTATCTAACAGATCACTTAATCGTATATTTTAACCTTCAATACACAGATACGATGAGACGCTTGTGTGGGTCAAACTGAGTGGACGAAGATGGCCCGACAGGATTGCTTTGCTCTTGTT
>NW_008768525.1:0-427 GCF_000715545.1 Opisthorchis viverrini
TTTGTTTGGTTTTTGGCCGTTCAGTCCCGACTGGTCGATGCCAATGACATTACCTTCTAAGTGGATAAGTTGGAAATTTACAGTGGATCGGCCACGCCCTTGTGCTGTTTCAAATTTCTCACTCTATGACTGGAAATGTCCCGATTAGTTGAGGGGATTAGGTCATGTTTTATCATTTCGGTAGCCAGAATTTCCAACCTCAAACCGACTGCCAGTTCCTGTCGTGGTAATTCGCACAAGCGTTTCACAGATGAACACATGGATAGAGAATTGAAATCTCAAAAACTTCACTTGTCAAATTTTCCGAACCTGTAACGCTTTTCCCACCGCACTCATATATCCATTCCTTCTGTTTTTTTCTCCAGCCATTTGATGCTGCCTACCTGGAACACTTGGATCCGCCAGTGAAATTTATGTCGTTTCACGC
>NW_008768526.1:0-427 GCF_000715545.1 Opisthorchis viverrini
CACTTCACCTGTAATTACGCTGACACCTACTTTGGTAGAACGAACTAACGCTGTCATGAAGAGTCGCTAAGCACCTTCTAAAACGTTTTAAGAACTAGCCTGCCATGACCACACACAGTACGGTCGATCACACGTACCTCGGGTTCATTGACCGCTTGACATCTGGCTATGGCAAGCCACCCATGTGACACTTATGGTTCGGTCTCGGCCTTTTTGTGCAATTTAAATCCAAGATTTCTGACGTCCGGTGGAAGCCTACTAGTCAGCATTAGATAGCTACCTTGTGTGCGTGTAAAATTGTGGAACCGGTATTAAATCTCGCCACCATTGCACAATGTTTTTTTCACACCGCTTGTGGCCTGTCACATATGTATCCATGCCATATATATGTCACACTTCATGTATTTGGAAGTTTTCAACGTTGATA
>NW_008768527.1:0-427 GCF_000715545.1 Opisthorchis viverrini
TTTTTTTATTCTCAGCACTAATTCTGCTGCCAAAATGGGTCCAGTCTGATGACGTATGACTGACTAGCACGCTACTGATATATGCCTGCCCCAGCTTAGATGCTTCTAGGTCCTCGAATAGATGCAAGTGGTATCATCTGATTAGGTATGGAAAAGGGTTTATTTTGGTGCCGAACTAGATTCATGTATTCAAGTAGACTACAGGTAGCAGACGCCTAGGACCACTGTTTATTCGACTCCTGATCAAAGTCCGTATTTTAAACGTCTGCGGTCTGAAAATGTTCAAGCAGACTTTTCATTGTCGTTAGTGTCTATCCGCAATGGTGGCCAAACTATCCCCGACCTACGTCCAGTATTTTAGGTTTCTGATGGTATCACGGTCAGTAACCTACTCATAGTGTAGTTCTTGGTTTAAAATTCTATACAA
>NW_008768528.1:0-427 GCF_000715545.1 Opisthorchis viverrini
GATACCCAATAAAGATGAAACAACTGTACCGAGCTTCCTGGCTTTTCAGCATAGATTGCCGTCATTATAGGACGAATCATTTATTGGAAATTCCAAAATCTCCTTAAACTACTAGCAATCGATTAACAACCCAGGCACGACAGAAGCACACACACTTACTTCCTGCCTGTCTCTTGAACATATAGAATTCCAGTTCAAATCTATAAAGTCGATTGCGTAAGTGGACACAAGACCCGTTTCCGCAACAGGTGTCTTCCACCTGAACATCACGTCTTGCTCGGGTTCGCCGTTGAAGAGTGTCCAGAGCAATTACCGACGAGGTAAAGACGTTCTGTCCGTCTATCTCCTTTGTCTGTCTTGGCAGGTGAGATAGATACAATACGGAACCAAACAATACACTAGAAATTATGAGTAGGGTTATGCTCAG
>NW_008768529.1:0-427 GCF_000715545.1 Opisthorchis viverrini
ACAGCGAAAGAATATTACACAGGCAATCGCTATCACTACGTATTACCTATCCTCAATTAAATCAAACGGTTTACTTTTTGCACTTCCGATGGAGGTGATGTGTATCCTACATACGCGTAAATCATCGGGCTACGCACGGGACAACTCCTGGGGACAGTTTGATTCTCAGCCAATTGCCAGACTGGCTATCGTGTTCTTGATTCGTCTGTGCTCTTGCAGTACTCATCGATGAGTGTGACGTTCTGGATGTAAAACTCAGGCAATATCCAACTTCCGGCGACAAACGGTTAAATTTCGACGTGTTCGAATAAAACTGGATTAGCTGTTTTCCCATTTTGGAAACGAACCATGGAAATGTGAAAATTTTGACCATTTTAGGGAGCTTGAATTTGGCGTCCGTGAGTTTATAGGTGCTATTGTCTTTTTA
>NW_008768530.1:0-427 GCF_000715545.1 Opisthorchis viverrini
ACATCTTGCTTTAATCAATAAAACGACCCTTGGATCCCAGTTTGTTTGCACTTTACTTTTTCATGTTGTCTTTACAGAACTAGAACATGGTCACATGACTGGGCCGACGCTACACACAATTTTCCGGGGAACACATTTTGAATGAAACGTACAAGGCAAGTAGACAGAGGCAAACAACGCTGGTACCAGACGTACCTGAGCTTTACGCAACTGTGAACACCACTCTTCACCGTTTTGACTGAACGGTAAAAATGTGTACAGATGAATGATCATATGGAAATCGTCGAGTGCGGCGCAGGCAAAACCATCTGAAGGAATAAACAATACAGAAAAGTTAAGTGAAAGATTAAACGTTACATGCTACTGATAAGATTGCTGAAAACCAGAGAATCAGCTGAACTCAGATGAGTCTCCAAACCAAAATAAA
>NW_008768531.1:0-427 GCF_000715545.1 Opisthorchis viverrini
GATAGTTGTAATCAGGTGTGGAATTCCTCATTCACTCCGATAAGAATCAAATATGGGGAGCAGCGGAACTCATGAGGCTAGATTGAAAGTTCTTTGGAACAAGAATAGTTTGGCGTTTGATATGAGATCAGCATCATTGCTATGGGTTAAGGTGTTTACGGTTACGAAAATCTTCGTTACCGAAGAACGGTTTGGGAGCAATGTGTTTCGCGCTGTGGTATCAAGTTGCTGGCAGTGAGTTGATTCAAGATGCGTCCGATCACCTTTCACGGTATGTTTTTGACGCTTACAGACCTGTGCTGCCGGGCGAAAGGCCATCACTTTTATCAGATTGGCGCGAAAATCGCCTCGTTGCAAGTAGATGGAATGTATCTTGGTCGGACGACTGATGAGACATCGCACAAGTTCACTTGGCCATTGTGAGTGA
>NW_008768532.1:0-427 GCF_000715545.1 Opisthorchis viverrini
CTGGAGATGCATGTAGCTCTGCAACCTCGCTGGTGGGCATACTCACAGACTACAAGCTAAGGGTTGAAGTGAGTGACGCGGAAATCGGCTGACCGGGTTAGTAAAGCCACAGACCGAATGCAAACCAATACACCATAGAAACCCACCGGATGGTCTCAGACCCATTCTTACATCGACATGTACAGATGGCAACTATCTTCCACAAAATTTGAAACACCATCATTTTACTACCACCAAAACGTTAGCTGTAACCGAGGGCTGTAATCGAAGGCCGCTGACTCTTCTGAAAAGCAGCAACCAGGTTAGCATCGTATTTTGTTCGAATTGTCGGGCACCAGCTATTTAACCAGGTATCAAGGGCAACATCTGGAAATCTCCAACTTCTGAAATGAATCACCAGCGCGGTACGTTCAAAATCGGTTTCGTT
>NW_008768533.1:0-427 GCF_000715545.1 Opisthorchis viverrini
TGATCCAGGCTGTCTGATAGGCGCTCAGTCAACATCCATCAACATTGATCGTGTTTCTTTGAAATGCCCGAAGGCTGGTCGTTTCCGGTCATGCTTCTGTGGTATGCCTTAACATCCATTTGCTTTTGCTGAATCGATTGGGTGATTGGCTGATCTGAATACTTGTCAGCTTCCATGTTGAGATTTTGGTGAGTTCTAGAGTCTCAGTAGGTTCCGGACATTCTGCTTTATTTTCCAGAAACTGGCCTTCTTCTTGACGTTAAAATGTGTCCCTATGGTTAACAGTTGGCCGTAAAACCCCGCAGGCTTGCCCACACATACTCTTAAAGTAATGCTTGCCCAATCCGTATAAGTGGCGTTGACAGAGGGAGAAACATGTAAGATTGAAGAAGTATCTGAAAAATGAGCCCTCGCTGAACAGAGATTG
>NW_008768534.1:0-427 GCF_000715545.1 Opisthorchis viverrini
TCCAATTCCCTAATTATTTGCCGGACTAGAGATGCAGGTCTTTTCCAACTGCCTTATTTACAATCATGGCATCTAACGGAGATTGCGCACCCGCATTGTGCCTTGGCAACAACACGGACCCTCTCATTGATCTAACTTACAACCCGCATTCATCTAACTAACCTTCAACATCCCGTAATTCTGTGTCATTAACCACCCTGGTCGTTGAACAAACATTTGCTGCTCTCACTGCTGGACAATTGAACTATGCGACTGTAAACAGTTTACGTTATCTTCTCATCGATTGCTTTTATGTTGCCGCAAATTGCAAATCGCAACTTTGACAAAGACAGTTGATGGGGCCAGAATTCACCCTGTCTTTTTTAAATGGAAAACTCCACATGCATGGCATAGCCAGAAGACGTAGCTTATGACTGCTGACGTTTCA
>NW_008768535.1:0-427 GCF_000715545.1 Opisthorchis viverrini
TTTTTAATAGGATCCCGCTTTCCTTGTCTATACACAATACAGATGTAAATAAAACAATGAGACTCTGAGAATAGTACCTTTTTATTTCATTCATCACCTCAAACAATAACGAATATCCTCGGAATGGTTTATTAACCTAGCCGCTTACGAATAACTTCTCGACTGGTAACGAAACGCTCCAAGCCAAGGCTCGGTGAATGGGTCAACTTCCACATTATGAAGTAACCACAAAACAGTCGGTGGTTTTAATACTTCGATACACTTCCAGAATATTGGGTTACCCTAGCAACGAGTGTTATCCATTATATTGGTCTTGCTTATCGGGTGTTCTACGTTGATTTTGTGTCTCTTGAAAATATATTTCCTCCAAAATTGTTGTGACCAGATTTTTCAACCTTATTTGATGGGAATTAACAAACTCCGGAAT
>NW_008768536.1:0-427 GCF_000715545.1 Opisthorchis viverrini
CATGATCATACGTTTACAGTCAGAATAAAACATGACTGGGAGATTTACGGGCTCGCCCCTGAAGCAACGGCAGGCAAGCACCAAACGACGTGCAAATGTACGGGTAAGGGCAGTGAGTGTTGTCCGTATAGAGATAACGGCACAGAAAACAATCAGTATGTTCAGGAGGTAAAGGACTGTCTTAGGTTGACGGCGTGATGCTGCGGCTCGTGTCACCTAACAAATCAGATTGCGTGGTTAGGTCCATCTAAAACAAATCTCACCAAAAACTATCTGGCAGGGGCGGTATATAGGTAGTAAAACATAGACCCTTCTGGGTGTCAGGTTGGTGCAGTGCACAGTGTGTTCGCCTGCCATTTGAAGTGCTCCGTGTTTGACCCCAATCAGTCCGAGAGGAAGCTCGAAAATAGGTAGAACTGAAACGAAC
>NW_008768537.1:0-427 GCF_000715545.1 Opisthorchis viverrini
TGTTTGATCACAAGAAATAACGACTTTACCATGCGTTGCTGTGTGTTCCGGAAACCTACATAGAATGAACAGTAGCAAAGATTTACACGGGGACTATCAAATGAGTGGAAATAAAAAGAATTGAAAATGCCACATTTGAGACAAATCTGCACTTTTTCAGCAGACCCCAAAATAGTGCATCTATGGTCTAAAGTCACATCATCGATCACCAGGAGTTTGACGCAATGTTGCGAGTTGAAGCTTGAAAGAAACTGTCTTGTGAACCGGACTTCCATGGTGCGATATGAATCGGTTGTATTGAAGCCGCCGTCTGTGCTCAGATTAGCGCAAAAATTGTAACGTGGTCAATGATTGATCAAATGGTATACGTGGCGCCGCAGGTTTTGCTTTCTGATTCTTGGGACTTTTGCGGATTCACAAGAAGGAG
>NW_008768538.1:0-427 GCF_000715545.1 Opisthorchis viverrini
AAGCGGAGTAACCAAATGGCGAAGAGTCAAAAGTGTTTCCTTCCCATAGTAAACTCTTAAATAGAGGGTATTTATCAAAACAGACCAACTGTGAGTACCCTGCTAATTAGGGGGTGACTGTGGTTCTCAGTCTGAACAAGCAACACAGTGCTTAGCAGCCTTTCACAAGACGATGCATAAAAGCACTACACCGCATAGAGCATCAAAGTAAAAGAGCGATGAAAAACCTTAACATCGTAGAAATTTGAGAACTAGATAGTCAACCCAAGATGAGTAACTTTGATGTTTTCCTCTTTCACGACTGCAGAGACTTTGTAAACATTTATGTTGGTTGGGGACAGAAAAGTTTGGCTTCCAGTTTCTCACCTATGTGGCATCCCGATTTGATGAAAGAATTTGCCGAAGATGCAGTGCCGCTGATTGAAAC
>NW_008768539.1:0-427 GCF_000715545.1 Opisthorchis viverrini
ACTGGCGAAAACAGGAAGAAAAATGAAATGAGCAGTGAAGACTGGTTAATGAAATGAAGAAAACGCAGAGACACGAACGACTGGTTGATTTCTCCCAAACGTCGCATCTAATTAAGCATTGTGAAACAGCCGGAGGGTTTGTGAGTGTCTCGGCTGTTTGATTCGTGTCACATGACCGAGGAAGACTGATCGTTCGTACGAAACGATTTTGATAACACAGTACCGGGTTTCGCAGAAGTGTAGTGACTGTCTCAGCTGTACTCACCAATAGACTCCAAAGTTCAGCCAAAACCTCATGTTCGTTCAACTTAATCGACGTCGGACACGTAGTCCTTCCGAACTAATCATTTCATGTAATTTGCCGTGTACCTAAAAGACTGCCGGTATCGATCCAACGCCGTCGCTTGACTATAGCCGAGGCAGTCGC
>NW_008768540.1:0-427 GCF_000715545.1 Opisthorchis viverrini
CAAACGAGCGGTATACATGCTGCAAGAGCTGTTTCTGCATACTTGTGGAAAAGCCGGAAAAAGTGAGGTTCTCGGCGTTAACTTTTGTTGACATTGTTCAGTCCATTGTACATGTCTCTAAAATAGACTTGCCAGAAATGAACATGGGTGTGTAGTTAAAGACCACAATTGCAACAGTTTTTTTTAAGTTTATGATTTTCGTCCACTTATACCTCTTCAAAACTCACATGAAATGAATCCACGGCATTTTTATGAATAATTCTCTGGAACTATGTATAAAATACGCTTTATCCTGTGGGTCACGTTTTCACTAAATCACTTTTATGAAACAACTTTTCCATCCCAAGACACTGTAGACTCCTGGTGCTTAGCTAACTTTCAGATGACTCCATTGACAGAATCTTCGCCTGGACACCCATATTTCTTT
>NW_008768541.1:0-427 GCF_000715545.1 Opisthorchis viverrini
GTTTAGGAATTTAGGTTCCCCGCAAGTCGGTACACCTAGATCTATCGCGTACACATAGAGGAAAGCAAGTGTTTTTGGTGCACTGTATTTGTTGTCCGACGGCGTTTATTCCATCATGTAAGAAGTTTTCCGACCCACATATCTCAAAGCATCCGCTCCCTGTCTACTAGCCGCAATCGCTTATTGGCTTTCGCTGTTCTTTTTCACTGTTCCTCGTAATTGTGAGCAAGAATGAGCGTGTTTACTGAATTTCGTTTTCCAACCAGCGCACTATTTGTCGCTGTGTTCTAGTTTGTCCGGTAATTAAACTGAGGTTTCTTTTTCGCATTACCGAAACGCTTCACAGCAAAGACAACCACCCGCCTTTCAAACTAGTCCCACAATCATTCGATTGGCGTAATTTCTGGCAGCCTGAAGGACTACAGGC
>NW_008768542.1:0-427 GCF_000715545.1 Opisthorchis viverrini
CATATTTCATCCAGTGTTTCGGAAAGCCTACGGCCGTGGCTCAAAATCCAGTTGGGACAAATATTACAAGTGTATTTCAAGAATTTGAGTTTTTCCGCGAACCAAAAATGAATTCTCATGGTCTTTCTGACACGATAAATCTTTGAAATGTGGGCAGCTCTACCAAATGAACCGTCACCTAAGGTATGAACGTAAGCTCATTTTTTTCTGCCAGACGGAAAGTAGACTGTAAGTCTTTAGTTAATATCATTTTTTGAGTAACCAAACGCACTGTATAGTGTCTGTGGAAAAACAAGATGGCAAGTGTTTGCATTTTTCTGTATGTGGTGTTCAGGTAGTCTGTGACTCCCTATGTGTTTATATACAAGTGCTGTAAGTAGAAAAGCATGTATGATTTTGCCACTAAATTACGCAACGGACCCTGCGC
>NW_008768543.1:0-427 GCF_000715545.1 Opisthorchis viverrini
GCCCCCCCCCCCACAGCATCCAAACTTTTCGTAACAGTTTTCATTGCGTCCTGCCTGTGTCTGTCCAATGCTAGGTTTGTGACACCTCTGCTATGGCGCAGAAACTACACCAGATGTCGTCGAGGTCATCAAGATAGTGGTGAAAACTAGGCTTTACCAATGAAATTTTCTTTTCCTAGGACGAAATACAACAGGAGCGTACCGAACTCTTGAATACGTTTTTTCTGTCATTGTGATTGGCTACGTTCTCGGACCAACCCAACAAACCGTGTCCTTCATCTGTTATTGCTCTATTACTTTCGATGGCTACATTTTTGATTAGAGTACCGATTGTTCGTGCGTGATGCGGTCTTGCATCATTGTGACAGAAACTACGCCCTACCCGATGGAACTTGGAAGCCAGGAAAGAGACTGCCTATTTCATACT
>NW_008768544.1:0-427 GCF_000715545.1 Opisthorchis viverrini
TACGCCTACACCATCAGGTCACTTCCCGTAGCCCGGATGATTCGCTGCTGAGCGAATGGACGCACCTAGCGGACGTTCGACCCACACGAATTCCTGGAGACGACGTCTCGATTTTGATAGGAACCCCTCGGATTTGTGTCCCCGCTTCTACTCCAACCCAAACGATCATTACAGCGACTGTGCGAGAGGAAAGTTGGTTGGGACGAACGAACTGATACGGCCATGGAAACTTTGTGGGACTGTTGGTGGCGAGACATACGAAGAGTCGACGCGTTGGAAATCCCTCGATGCATCCTACCTATTGGATTTGATGTGCATCACACTGAGCTGCATATTTTCTCTGACGCCTCGGATGTTGGATACGGATCCGTTATTTATTTACGTTGTATACGCAGTTACGGGCTGGTATGCTGTAATTTTCTGATTG
>NW_008768545.1:0-427 GCF_000715545.1 Opisthorchis viverrini
TAGATGGAGGAGTCCTCATTTTGAGTTTCAAGACATCTCAATACTGATAAAATATCTGAGTAAACGGTCAACTATACTGGTCTCCTGCATTTGGCGTTCCGAAAAAATCTGGCTGGGCAATCTGTCTACTCGTAAGTAGCCGGAATTCATACGGATAACGTCAAACCAAACCGTCTCCAGAAATTTGTGCGCATTAGTTTGGTTGCGAAAATGCATCATAATTATGTGAAGTTGATGAACCTCGTCAATAAAGCAGCCTATCCAAATAAATTAGTTTAGCACGAGTGGTACGCGGAGCGTTTTCCTCAGAGTCCACTTTCTAGCAGAGGAGTAGACTCTGAGTAGACTCCACCGTAAATGCCTTTGCTGGTATCCGTCTGCGTGAAGGAGAAACTTTGCCGAGAAACACACTCAATTGCAAATCAAT
>NW_008768546.1:0-427 GCF_000715545.1 Opisthorchis viverrini
TCACTGACCTTATTGTATGTGAATGTCAGCTGTGTGCTTGCGTCTGTATTCAATGCTTTGTTCTCTTGCGCGCCCGAACTTGGTTAACAGGTTGATTTTCCTTTGAACTGAAGATTTCCACCTGTGGGTTGTGCGCTCCAAATAAGGGGCGTTGCATACATGAGGAATGCGTGTTAATTCATTTTGACTTCGTTCCCTGAGCCACGCTCATATCAGCTCACATGTGTTAGTACGGTGTTCCGTTCACTTGCTTATCATAACTTGGTCTTGGTCTGCTGTCCACCGCAGTGTCTGTTTGCCATCTTTGGGCTCAAGATACATGCCGTGTTTCACCATACATTCCAACCTGAGCTGCTCACTTTATTCTAACCACTTTGGTGTCGTGGACGTGCATTTAAAATCCTGACCGACGAATTATCGAACACAC
>NW_008768547.1:0-427 GCF_000715545.1 Opisthorchis viverrini
TGAAAGAATGATTTTTTCTGCTCTGTAAATCGTGGTAGTTCTGTACGTCAAAGCTCTCAAGATACGGTGTAAATAACCAAAACGCTCTGGTAAACAAAAGTCCAAACAAACCTGGGAGTCCCCAACCCACAACAGGACCAGCTTGCATTCGTGAAGTCCAAACTTGTCCGCGTAGTCAGTAAACATTTCACTGAGACTGAGCAATGGACCATGAGAGAGCTTGAATATTGCCTCCTGCAACTCTCCATCGGTCACCGGGCGTAGGGGTGATCGTGTGCGCCTGGGAGAATACGCAGCACTACGGCGAGAGTCAAGCAACTGGCTCAATTCGACACACAACTGGTGTTGCAGTTGGCCCAATTCCAAGCGAGATTCCAGATCATGCAAGTAGTCCACATCCTGTTGAGCAACTGCATGTCAAAAAAAA
>NW_008768548.1:0-427 GCF_000715545.1 Opisthorchis viverrini
AGTTTGTCACGCCAAACAGCTACTTTGGCGATCAATATTTCTGGCGGGAATTTGATCTAAACTTGCATTGGGATTCCTCATACTGATGTTCACCGCCTTGTCCTTATCTAACCCAAAACTCAAATGAACATTAAGATAGACACTGGTATTTAGTTGGTTTATACGCGCAACATGGATTGAGCGAACAGCTGTTACACTGAATCTCAAATTTCCACAGATTTCCACAAACATTACCACTTTGTTGAAGACAGCGATTTAGTTTTTGACATAAGCATTGTTCGACCAGTCAATTAGGCTCAGACAGAAGCTGTCAATTTCGATTTGCGTTGCTCAGTTTAGGGAAAAAAGACAAAATAGTAATTAGTTCGTTTTTAATTGGGCGGACCGCGGTTGGGTGTTTAGTCCTTCTGTTTGTGACTGTTCATAT
>NW_008768549.1:0-427 GCF_000715545.1 Opisthorchis viverrini
TGATAGGACAGACGGTTATCTCTGTATAGTTTAGATAACTGGCAGACCTTAGTTACAGATACCAAATTGAGATCGAGCACCACATCTACAGGGACTACGAAGGCTCGAGTAGCGACAGATTTCCGAAACCCGGACAGACCAGGGGAGATTTCAAGGTTCGTTTCAACCCAGTCATTCAGGTCAGCTGTTGCGCAACCCCGACCACGAATCTGGCATCGGTCCTACAGTGAGATGTAAGCACCGTGCTTCAGAGCATTAACTTCGAGTTTGGGTATGCCCTGCATCTGAGACGACCAAGTTTTGCAATCGCAGGCGAGGCTAAAGTTGACTACTTTTTTAAATACAATAATAATTGCCATAATTATCGTCGCTGAACGCACGACTTCACTATTCAAAACTTATGCTTTTCTGCAGTGCAATCATCGTT
>NW_008768550.1:0-427 GCF_000715545.1 Opisthorchis viverrini
GTGCTGCATCAGAATGTAATGCTGAATTCGTTCGGTGACTTTGTCGACCCTAAGCATGTTACCCAATTGTTCAAAGAATCAGAGAGCATTCTGAAGGAACACACGATGGAAACTCATGCATATGCTGCACTTTCGTATTCGCTTCACTGATCCCAGCTAGCTTTCAGACACAATATCCATCGACACAATCGCTTTAATCAAACACGTTTGGTCAGCTAACTAATAACCATCTTTTGTCTACTTTGTTTGCAGTGGTGAATCTCTTGTCCGAATCATACTAACACTGTCGCCCCTGTAGTATTGGTTGCCTGTTCCAACCTTACATCGAGTAAATAGGCGAGCAGTCCACTTAGCTACCCTCAACGTTTGAAGTCTAAGGCCAGCGGAATAACAAGCTGTTCTTGATCCTAAGCTAAAATCCCTTTCC
>NW_008768551.1:0-427 GCF_000715545.1 Opisthorchis viverrini
AATTCCGCAATAGCACAGGTAGAAGAACGATTGTAAAATGTTTCTGACGTCACTTGCTTGCTCGTTGCAGCTGGTGCGTTGCCTTCACAGCAAAGTTGCTCTTTATCAGCCACAATTTGGCCTGTTGTCGACAAAATGGGGACCACATGATGTTGTGCTAATCATTCATTTGCTCTATTCTGAATGGAGTTCAGCCAATAAAATTTAGCAAGTTGAAAGGTTCGCTGGTTAGCAAAATGATCTTGAATTGATGAAACTTTATGCGATGTTTTGCGTGCCAACTTCGGTGCTCACATCACCCCAAGTGACGTAATTAATGTACTTTGTAAAGCATTGTTCCAAAGTCCCACACCTTCTCACATAAATGACAAACATGAAATTTCAACTAACCTGAACTGTTTCCATCTTTATTTTCTTTTGCGAAAAA
>NW_008768552.1:0-427 GCF_000715545.1 Opisthorchis viverrini
AGGTCTGAAGGCGAAGCCGTAGTACCACGATACCAATAAGGTTTCTCCTACAGGCAACCAATATTCCATCTTTATGAAGCGATGCTGACTTCCTCCAAGAGAAAGCTGGCCGGAAAAGACCGGCCATGAAGTTAGCGTAACTCCATCGCCCAAAGATTGAGTGTGATCGCCGGCATACTAACTAATACAGTCTGAATACTTCTAAAGGTCCCGCGCCCGTTACAGCTGAGAACGAACCTGTTGTCCGCAGCAACGTTGTTCTTGCTTTGTGTGTTCATGGACTAGACTAGTCCCCTAAAACCGAATATGTCAGACCCGTAGATCGTTGGCTTCAAGAAGGTTCACTCATGGGAGCCTACGAATTGAAGACTCAGCGGCTTGGTTCAAACCCACTCAAGCCTGCACCCTGTGTAGTCGGATTAAACAC
>NW_008768553.1:0-427 GCF_000715545.1 Opisthorchis viverrini
CCAGATCAGTCACTCTTGGCCTTTTTTACCTACCAAAGTTCCCACTCTAGGCTTGACGCGCATTGTCGTGGCAATGAATTGCTGAAACACTGAAGCCAACACGTTACCAGAAACATCACAATAACCTGTTCACTAAGTTCTGTTTCGTAGATTCAGAAAGGGATCTAAACCTTAGTGGTTGATTGAGCCGGTTAGTTGATACACCGTCGATTTTCATACCAGTCCGGTCGCTTTCGCTAGTCTCAAAGGTGAGACAAACAGTTGATATGCAGGCAGAGAAATCGAAAAATACCTAAATATCTACATATGACCTTTAGTTGTATTTTGAGTTCGCTTCAACTTGTCCCGTGCACAGAGTTGTGGCTATTTTTTTGTTCTCAACATCGATCCATAGAGGGCAAACAGTCGGAATTTATGTTGTTGTTGT
>NW_008768554.1:0-427 GCF_000715545.1 Opisthorchis viverrini
ACGAACTCAGTGCAATAATCTACCGTTGCGCCAAAGCGGCAGGTCGCGCATCTAGTGATTTTGTAGGATGATACGGGAACTTTAAAGCATCAGGATCAGGAGCAATATTAAAGTTTGATCCTAGAAGACTCTCATTGACCCGTTTGACAGTCCAAAATGGCGCAAGTGCCTCTTGTTGCATCTGATAATACTCATGTTCCGTTTTTGAGAGTAACCGGAATTGCAGACGACTGGTCTACCATGTTGTTCACGAATTGCTCCAGTGATGTTTGACGGAAAACGGTTTCAAAATATCCGAATTTCGAAGCTGATGAAGCGATGTAGGCAGGGTCTTTCTATGGTTGGGGGACCAACAAAATGCATTTGAAGATACGACATGAAACAGGCAACTTGCAATATTGACGAAATGAGGAATAGAACGGGAGTA
>NW_008768555.1:0-426 GCF_000715545.1 Opisthorchis viverrini
GAAAACTAACGCAGCCCATTTGACACATAATGATAAAACCCCAAAGTGCGGAACCTGAGGAACCGAACGCCACATAATAAAACGATAATAATAAGTTCATTTCCCAGCTTGAAGGAAACATGCCGATTAAGGCACAATCGTGTCGTTGTAACACAAATGCGACAAGCAACGACAAAACGGTGAGGAAAATATAGCCAACTGGAAACACCCACTACTTAAAAGAAATTCAATGAAGTTGTTGGAAACAAAGGGCTGGAACAACGGAACATGAGGCACGACTAGTCCATTAATGAAGATGATAGACATGAGCTAAAAGTGAATCATTGCTGGCCATGGGCGGCGTTGAGCTGATGAAGCTACGAAAGGCAAAAATTGAGATGCAGTTGGAATGATCAGTTGGCATGATCATGCCAGACGGCATGCCAC
>NW_008768556.1:0-426 GCF_000715545.1 Opisthorchis viverrini
TTATTTTCAGAAATCTGACCTTCCTGACACTTTTCTTCCGTACGACTAAAATTATAGCCAACTTAACTGCAACCTCGTGTTGCCGGTTTTAGTTTTCTTTCAACCTGGAATACGAACTGCGTCGTGCAAATCTGTGTTCATCTTCCTAAGTCCGCCAAAACTTTCGTTGAGTTTACAACGAATTAGGTATGTACGTGCCTTTGCACACCACCACCGCGGACAGCGGAACTTTGGGACCGGTATACATTCGAGTACATCAAGTACTTCGTTGTTTTGTCATGTAACACAACGGCGAGGGTCTTAAGTCGTTAAGTTCATCGGCCCTAAGGCAACGTGGCTTCAGCTGTGCATAGGAAGCGATGGTATGCAGTATTTCGGGGTTGGTGTCGATGGTGAAGCAAGTACGGACGGATCTGAGGATGTACT
>NW_008768557.1:0-426 GCF_000715545.1 Opisthorchis viverrini
TGAGGCTGACACACTCTGGGATTATGTTAGTGATTTAGTGCTCCTGGCCTTAAGAAAAGTAGCCCGAAGTCCGTGATTAGTGCAGTTAACGGAGGCTACGTTTGTTCGCACCAGGTAGACCCCCGCGTAAAGTATGCCCAAGGTAGGCAAACTTTTTATGGCACAAGAACCTCAGAGAAGATGTGGCGTGCTTTGTTAGAACGAGGAAGTTGGCGGGCAGACACAGCGCTTACAACGGGCCCCGGTAAGAATAGACTTGACCCTATTCATGTGCCACCGTGGCCCATTGAAATCTGCTGCAAGTTTCTGGCATGATGCTTGAAGTTGCACATACCACGCCAATCGATAATTACGGATTCAGCCAACACAATCTCCTGGTCCATTGAGTTATGTGCTTGAACACAAGTGGCGGCCGTTTGTTACAAA
>NW_008768558.1:0-426 GCF_000715545.1 Opisthorchis viverrini
TTTCCATGATACTTGGGTCTAATACATCCATGACTGAAATGCCTTACCTTAAAACGTTCTGGAATGACAATATCCGTTCCTAATGTGTACTCCAGATTTCACAGGATCCACGAGAGTAGCTGAAAGTTTGACCATGCATTCCGCATATTATAGTCAATAAGCTAAATTTTGTTTTCTTTTGAATCGTATGTGGAAATTTCGGTACCGATGCCTGATCGGAACTCTTTAGAAAGCGTGGGATTTCAGGTAGGCAGCTGAATGAACAAAACAGCTGATTTTATTTAATGGCCGGTTAGTAACCGCATGCCGTGGCAATCTCAACACAGAAAAACAAGTGCCGTGGACAAAGAAGTTGGCGGCCTTCTGTATCAAAATGGTTGCTTTATTGCGGGCGCCAAACATTAGTTTGCCATATTGTGTTATGTG
>NW_008768559.1:0-426 GCF_000715545.1 Opisthorchis viverrini
TAAAACAGTCCAGCCTTCTAAATTTAAGCATTGGTAACACTTTAAACAGCGGATACATCGCAAATCAAACTTCCTGCTCCAAAAGTGTTGGCTTACTAACATATTGGTATTAAAAGCTTTCTCAAAATTCCCATCTTTTTTGATATCACAAACAATGCCTGTTAAACATGTCTACTTTTAAAAACATTTGACTCTCCTAGTCGTTTGGTTACACACCAACGACATGTATCAGTTTTATTCTGGCCCTCCATATACAGAAACCATGATTTCCGTTCAATATAAAAATGGAAACCCAGAGAAATATAATAGCCAGTTAACGTACTATGATACGAAGGTATATCTCAGCCATCCTTAAAAAGAAGTAATGCATACTAACGGACTCCGAAATTTTTGGTGTTTATCTAAGAATAAGTCCACATTCTACTG
>NW_008768560.1:0-426 GCF_000715545.1 Opisthorchis viverrini
ATTTTATCAAAAATAGGTCACTGTCTGATGAAGCAATGTACTTTTCTGGCCATCATCCAGCATCCAGGATCGATAGCCCATTAACCGTAAAAGTCAGAGTCAAAGAATATAACTGGTCCACTCAATGTGTTAGAACAAGGCAAGTGATTTCAACAACGAGTTTCGTAACTTATGGACTGGCAAGCATTTATGCATCCAAATAGAAAGCCAGTTAGCTGACCAGAAGTGACTGGTATTATGATGGACATTTGAATAAGCAGCCCTTAATAAGCCAACACAGAGTAATTAAACGTTGAAAGACCTGATATTCAACGTGATTGATCGCTCGACATTATGGTGTTTACAACGCGTACGGCTTGCATGCTACATGGCGGACACGGACATCTTGTGAGCTGATTATCGTCCACAACCTGGACATTATTTTCT
>NW_008768561.1:0-426 GCF_000715545.1 Opisthorchis viverrini
AAAAACTAAAAGTACAAATTTCATATCCCGCTTTTCTAATCTTTTTTCGGTGGCCTGGGTTAATTTTTTGGCGGGCTTATCGGGAAAAGATCGGCCAACTTTTCTTTCTCCAACCCTATCCTAGAGTAGGCATTCGTGGGGGGGGGGGGTCGTTCTGTTTACCTTCCCATTCAGTGCGTTACATTTTCTTCCTAGGCAGTCGCTTCCGTTCGTTATCCTTTTCTCGGTTAGTAGAGTCACTTGTTTCATACTCTGTCTAAAACCGAAATTAGACTGCAACTGATCGTCCTTATACTTATTTGCATGAGGTTCTTCCTCCAAGATGAGCGCCACCTAGCCGAAGGATACTTATTGTGAACGAATCATCTCCTAATGAAAAATAATAGGTTTTGATTGGTCGGAGAGTGACTGGCCAATTGGTTAATC
>NW_008768562.1:0-426 GCF_000715545.1 Opisthorchis viverrini
ATCTTGACGGTATCCAGTGTTCATTTAGTCGTGTCAGACGGCCTGGACAAACATTTTTGAAAACTGAGAGCATAGCCTCTTTAACTCGCCTCCATCCAATCTTCAAGCAGTGAGTCATTTAAGATAGCCGGTGATTGACTAAAGTCACGTTCGCACCAAAACGAATCAGTGTCTGCGTGAAACAGTTTTCTGAGTGGGGCTTCTGGGAATCATTTTCTCGTATGGTGGCGCCCATCGTTATTTGTGGGAAGCGAAATAACGAGAGATCCAGGCGAGTGTCCCGTTAAAAACCAGATCGGTGTTTAGATGAGTGTATAAGTCGAATTTCCTGCAATCTTGGAGGTTCAAACAGAAGACAAGATTGAGGGAAACTCGGGGACTCGGTCTATTTGATATACCTCAAAAAGGGCGGAACCGGTCGTGGGC
>NW_008768563.1:0-426 GCF_000715545.1 Opisthorchis viverrini
AAGCTATGTTTAAAAGTTATGTGCCTGATCAAAGCGAAGATCATTGTTCATATTCACATCACTCTCATTGGAACCAATGTCCTCCCTTCCTGGATTTTCTTCTGGTGGCTGCACACCAAAGGGTGTACAGGGCTTGTTTCAACTTAAGCTCTTAATTAGGACGCATCAGCGCGCATACCCAACTGCCGGACCGGTGCTTGAGTCGGGCACACCAATGATACCACTCAAACGCAGGAATTGCTTGGAAAATTCAGACGCCTCAACCCTGCACTTATGAAGTAGTGGTAACAAGTCTGACTGACATGAAAGGTTTCCGGAGTGCAAACCTAGCCAAGGCTACTTGATACGCAATGCTGATGAGCTTTAATAAAGGAATAAATTGAGACACGTGCCTCCAGTCGTTGGAAATGATACGAGGATCGGATA
>NW_008768564.1:0-426 GCF_000715545.1 Opisthorchis viverrini
TCCTTTGTCTTCTTCCTTGAGGTTTCCCCCACTCAAGTACTGGACTGACACCCAGCCAGCACACAGACAGAAGTCTGACTTCTCCCATTTGGGTATCCTGGAAAGGTCGAAAATTGTGGAACAAAATGTCATGGTTTGCAGTTCGTACCTTCGAAGTGATTACGCTAGCTTATCTCGGTCGGCTTGTAGCTCCTTGCAGATTTTTAACCTTCCATAGGTTGGAGCCGCCAACAAGCATGATGAACTGTTAGGGTACGACAGGAAACTAATTAAATTTTGAACATCAGTGGACCAAGGAGAGCCTCTAGTAGGGCACCGCAGGTAGCTGGTTCTGCCCGAAAGCGGATTTCCTTAGTTCCAACCTTCCTTTGTTTTTGGTTGATAAACCCTCTTACCCCAGATTTTCATAGTATAACATGGACCGTA
>NW_008768565.1:0-426 GCF_000715545.1 Opisthorchis viverrini
CTAGACCCATTTTTGAATCAGAGACATTAATAATCCTAGTACGTTCCAAATGGTGCATCACAGCCAGCTGAATCTGGCTTTAGCTGGTTGTTTACAAACGACCTCTCAGTACCTCCACCCGGGTGTTTACCTCAAGTAAACGCACGCTCCACAGCTAGTTGGTGTCATTGCTGATCTCAACGGGGAAGCGCAATGCTACTTGAGCCGTTCTGTGACAAAACAAATAAGCCGTTTATCAAGTTTCTTCCTGCTTGTCTTGCAGATTTCAAAAAATGTCCTATGTAAAGGGTGAGAGCAGTGAGTTGCGAGAAAACCCTACAGTGTCGGCAGACAATGACCATTTTCCGTCTGCTTCGTTTCACCAAGTCAATGCTTTCTACCGGTGTTCAGTTCTGGTTGACAACTTTGCACTGCGGCCAACTGTGT
>NW_008768566.1:0-426 GCF_000715545.1 Opisthorchis viverrini
AGACGACTACGGTTCCCGACACAGATGGTGATAGTAGAGGCAGTAGAATTTGTCAAGCATCCCATTTTTAACGGGGTGGAAGGCACCACAAACGTGCGAAGAATTATTTTGGGTCAATTGGGTCTACACGTGTTGATGTGCAATCATCAGAAAATAGTCAACATCTGAATTCAACTTACTCTTACCCACGTCATCACAACTTTGCAAAAACTAAAGCAATTTACCGGTGCGACCGGCGATGATTCATCAACTGATGCACCCAGAGTTGGAAGGTTAAGCAACGAATAGCGATCGGGATAAATTTGACATTCTTATAATCTAACAATTCAAGATTGTGACAACCATATTAGACAATGAGACCTGATAAAATACACTCAACATTGATCTAGTGTGACATTCCGAAGAGGTGTCACTGTGAATTCAAAT
>NW_008768567.1:0-426 GCF_000715545.1 Opisthorchis viverrini
AAGACCAGCAGAAATGGCACCACTATAGTCCCATGTACTAGTGAATACCATCCACGATGAACTCTAGGTCGTTCATGATCTCAAACATGTGGTTTACGTCACACAGAAGGCAAGAACACGTTACGGGAACCTAATGGAGACAGCAAAATGTAACCCTAGAAAGGAGCCACGTTGCCAACAACACCATGCAACTCAATCATCCGAGTGGTCGTCGGCATACACAGAGCCATCGGAAACAGCTTATATCGGCATCCTCATTAATCTGGGGACGGGAAGCATCCTGATTTACCAGACATCAAATACAAGCTACAGTCGGACTACCAGCATCGTTAATAGGGTGTACATTGTTGAAGCTCTCGGAACAACCGAACGCCACTTCCATTGGCCAAACGAATCTCTGATCACTCCATACATACGGATGTAACG
>NW_008768568.1:0-426 GCF_000715545.1 Opisthorchis viverrini
ATAGGATGTATAGATAGTAGTTAAAACTAAGTCACTGAGTTTCCGTGGATTTTGGCCCAACGGTCGATAGAGTTTAATTGCCAAATGTAAGCACCAGAAGTGGATCACATAGCTAGTTCACGCCTGAAAAATCTCCCTTATACAAGAGTAGGTTAAGGCAGTACATTTTGTCCAAGGCATGCGGATTTCTTATTACTCCGACTGTTTAAAAGTGCTGCGCAAATCCATGAAGGTGATTCAATGGGTCTCATGTCTCTAGATAGGGTACTTTCCATGGCGAAAGCTCATCGATGTAAAGTGTTACTCTAGCAGGCTGTCGTGTATAAGGGGAGGTCGCACAATAAGCTCTTTGGATAAGTAACATTACATCAAACTGGTTTGTTTCACTCGGAGGATGAAAGCCGGAAGGTCTAAAGATCGACTGAA
>NW_008768569.1:0-426 GCF_000715545.1 Opisthorchis viverrini
TCTTGTTTAATAATAGCTTCCTTATGGCAACTGAGGGCTCTTGTATTTTATGTTTCAGGTAGGATATCCACGATACAGAGCAAAGCTTTTATGGCATCGCTGATGAACATCCGCATCATCAACGTTCAAACACTGAAGCTTGTCTGCCAAAAGATGAGGTATTACCATATTCTAATCGTACGATCATGGTTTTAGGTAGTCTGAAATACTACTAAGGCTCAAAAAACTAGGAAAGGGAACATCGAGGTAGCACGACCAAATCCTTTCGCTCGAATGTCTAGTCGCAAGGTGAAGGTTCTTAGTGAGACATGTTATCGCTTTCCCTTTTTTTGAAGTACAAGTTACCACAAATTTACCAGCCCCCAGCCTGAAGGACCAGAAAATTGCTTGGATCAGACCTCTACCCACTGATCAACCTGGTATGAG
>NW_008768570.1:0-426 GCF_000715545.1 Opisthorchis viverrini
TTATCACTGTGAAGCAGCCGTTTGTTAAACTGGGAACCATGCTCACCCTTTAAAAGGGGCAGTTCAGCTGTGGCAACCCGGTGGAGCCGTGCTTACACGAGGTCATCTTCATTGGCTAACTCGTACTACGTTGTTTCTTGTTAGTGATACCCTCTGAGTAATAGGCCTCAATGAAAACGAAACTTCCAAGGAATTTTATTATTTACGATCCTGGAATCCTGGATCATTCTGGAATTTTTAGCTTTTTCACGCGTTATACGGCATCAGCACAGTCCCCTCTATGTCCGCTAATGCTTCACAGCGCTGGTATTGGTGTTACGCTTTCGTTTAGCTCCTCCTCAAGATACAAAACGCAGACGCATGCAGACTTCTGCAACGCAGTGTGCTGCAGTGCAGGAGGCGAACTAGTAGGTTATCCATTTGGAT
>NW_008768571.1:0-426 GCF_000715545.1 Opisthorchis viverrini
GGCCATAATCTAACAAGGAATGCGGGCCGACAGACCATGGTTACTCGCCGGGCAACTAACGTGGTGAATCAGGTGGTTGAGATGGGCCGATGCTCAAAATCTTGCGTACCAGCCCATAAGCATGTAGCCGACTACAGTTTACGATTTTGCTGTTAGTTTGCTTGCTGTCCGGGTACTATCACTGAGAAATATGCTTTTCCGCCGCCTGCTGCCTTCCACAGCGGAGATCAACTCACACACCACATGCGGTATCAGTACTTACTTAGGTACTTACTGATGCACTGATGGCACATCTTATGAAACTTATATGATATTTCGTTATCATCAGTATTCCAAAAGCGCACTAGCCTCGCTACACGCGTTTCAGCATGCATTTTGTCCGCCTATGGAGGCAGCTGTACCCCCAGAATGTGCTATAAAGTCTCA
>NW_008768572.1:0-426 GCF_000715545.1 Opisthorchis viverrini
TCTACAGGGTTAGCAGTGTTGTTGCCCAAAGAGGGACGGATGGAAAATGGTGCACTTCGATCACTCCGATACTAACAGTGATTGTAGGCTTAAAAAAATTCATGAAATGCTTGAATTGTACTCTGAATTAGCATTAGGTTTTGACCTTTCGTATGTCTTCATCTGCAAACTTAAGTTAGGTCAATCCATATATGGCCTTGTGGGTCACATCCTGAGATATCTGAAAGAAGCTCTGCCTTGAACTATAAAAAAATAAGGTGCTATTCTTCCGCACATGATGCTGAATACTGAAAAGGTGCAAACACACACCTGTAATACAAATCCTGGAAAAAGTAGCCCATTCCAGACAGCGATTGAGGTTTGATTACTGATGTCTGAAAGTAAGACTGTCTCATTTGCAAAAGGCTTCAACCATTGAGAGGTGAA
>NW_008768573.1:0-426 GCF_000715545.1 Opisthorchis viverrini
AACGCACCTTCTTGAACCAACCAGGATATTCATTGACTGCATCGCTGAGGTTGAGGACGAAATGGTGTTTGGAACTTTTAGAATTGTTGGAAAACGGAGCGGCCAGTGGAGACTGGATGATTGGAGACTACTTTGTAGTCATTTTCAGGTACCGGGCTCACCACTCATATCTTTCAATCGCAAATACGTTCAGACGTGGAAATCGAGATGCGTTCAACGTGCACCGCACAAGTAATACCAACACACCCGCACCGCCGATGATCTCCAATAAGAACCAAATTTCAGTTCGATGGTTACCCTATTTGGTCTGGTCAGACCAGAGTGTTAGCACTCCAGTCAGAAGTACATCTGTTTAAACGAGAGTGGTTCAAGCGTGCATTCTACAAATATCGCAACCGCCAAAAGCTGATGAAAAATTGTTCCGCA
>NW_008768574.1:0-426 GCF_000715545.1 Opisthorchis viverrini
TAGGTACATGAGAAACTCAACGGTTAAGTCTTATTAGAGGTGAAATGTATTGGCGAAATTAGAATACCCACCATAGGAACACTAGGTGAACACCCATTACTAAGACAAGGTATCACACGTGCCATTGCTGCATGACCTGCACTTCGTTTGTTGCGTAGATAAACCGCGCTGAATTTCTCTCATTCCAAATTATTACGTACGTTGCCAGCAGTACAGACAGCTATTCACATGGACCAGAATCCCGCATTTTTTATTTAGTGCAAACAAGTACCGTGCGGTTGCGCCAAAGTGTTTTGCAATGGTCCTTGAGTAATGCGCCAACCAATGATAAAGTGCGCGCCATCGGTAATTGCAATCCTTTTGGTCCACTTTAAGCGGCAGTGGTAATGAAGTTTGGACACGAAGACATTCTTGAATTCCATTCAG
>NW_008768575.1:0-426 GCF_000715545.1 Opisthorchis viverrini
TGAGTAGTTTCTTTCATGAAAATGTGCTGTTTTTAACGTTGTTGGCTAATTTGGGGACAGTTTATTCTTGTCACACCCCGATACATCGAGAACATCGCTGAAATGACCACAGCACAGGGAAGCGCTCGCTCAATTACCTGCGAACACTGCGGAGAACATTGCCAAAACCAAAATAATATTGGATCCACCAATGAAAAGCACTGTCATGATCTAATGCAAGGAGTGCAACAAACGGTAGATAAAACAAGCTGGGAGATGGATCTCCATTACAATTTATGACTCGAGGGTTTGGAGACCCCTTGAAACTTTCATTTATCTTGAGGTCAACAATGTAACTTCAGCAAAAACTATCAGGTCTCAAAACGTCTGAAGTCACCTCTGTCACTTTGGTCACCGGTGTACTGACCGATCTCTTTTGAAAAAAAA
>NW_008768576.1:0-426 GCF_000715545.1 Opisthorchis viverrini
TCCATCCACTATTGATTTTGTACTAAATGCAGGTTGATTTAGGTTGCACAAATTGAAGATGCGACATACCGCATAACAAAGGTACGCTCAAATGCCGGTCTCTAATGTAAAGGGACTATTAGACAAACTAGCCATATGCACCGTGAACATTGTTTCCATAAACGCACGTCACATTAAGTTTCCCAGTAAGAAGGCATACACAGGAATTCATGTCGGAGGCTTGTGTGGGCGGTCGTCCGACATAAAAACATTGTTCACAGATTATTAGTCGGGTTTCCTGTGTTTTTCATCCATCCGCCTATTCGGGAAGAGTCTGGCAGCTGAATAGATTGCTGCACGCTTATTTAATGTCCTGGCGATTTTAGCCAAGTTTGAAACGGAACTGTGTACAGAAGAGAGATGTTTTACGAAACATTATTTTGCAGC
>NW_008768577.1:0-426 GCF_000715545.1 Opisthorchis viverrini
CGCGGGGAAAACTCACGTCCAGGAATATCCTATTTATTCCAACCAAAATGAATACAGTAAAGCTGAGGGCGCAAAGGCAATGAAGCAACTGAATCAAACGGTTATCCCATACGTGGAAAGGCAAGGTAGCCTGTTGCGTTCTTCCAATTAGAGCGCTTGTTCCTGGTTAGGGTCTCCAAGGCTTTCTCAGTGTCATCAGCGGTTTGTGGATCGACGACCATCGCGTTCACAATGGAGCAAGCGCTCAATGAGAAAAGGAGAGCAAGCGCACAAATTCTCCACAGCATTGATTGGTTCATGAGTAGCTTGAGAGAGCATGAAAGGGGATGAAAGAACGATGTAAGCATTGGAGCACCTGAACGAATTCGAAAGCTGTGGAGTCAGGCAAGGCAAGAGACATTAGTTGTAGGGATTTATAAGTGACCA
>NW_008768578.1:0-426 GCF_000715545.1 Opisthorchis viverrini
TGGCTGACGTGCTTCTGATGGATGGGATTTTTGGTGAGTGACATGTCGCACGGACTTGCCGATGTTTAGCAATGGGGTCCACGAAGACGTCACGTTTCTTCTCGACATCCAAACTTGAGCAATCAAAGGCACGATATGTGGCTGACGCAAGTAATTCAGAAGTAGGTAGGTATCTACCAGCCCATTCTGAGCTCTCATTTTGTGGCAGGTGTGCTTTTAACCCATGTAAGGCTGAGTTGCAGACCTTATATGCGACATCAGCCTCCAAAGTGACCTCAAGACTTGTAGACAGATGCTTCGGTGAATCTGATATGAGGCCATCCGTGGGTTTACGCTGGAATGCGCCCGAATCGACTGTGTTATATCTGCCTAAATCTTGTATATCCTCAGCGGTAGATTGCCTCAAGTAAAGACTGGAGTCAACTG
>NW_008768579.1:0-426 GCF_000715545.1 Opisthorchis viverrini
TCCGAAAATTTCGTCCGGTTTACACAAGGTTTGAACGCCAGGGGCTCATCCGTAGTTCACAAATGGAGCCGAAAATCCCAATCAACAGTCCCACGGCAACCGAATCTCAAATATTCTGTTTGGACACCTCAGGCCAATAAGACCATATCCGAACAACACTAACCACTAGCTGACGCGTTCGAACTTGTTCTATTGGCTTTCTGTTTGCAGTGCTGAATAGATGGGACACTGGGCTGACCTTTGTCAACACATGGGCTTCCCTGACCGGACTGAACAGAAAGCCAAACGTAGAGCATGCAAATACGTCTTGGCTTTTAACTGTGCCGCGGTGTCTACTGTTGCTGTAGACCTAATTTCTACGAAGAGTTTGAGATGGCTCAGTGGTTAGGGCGCAAACTTACTGACCGTAGGGTCGGTGGTTTGAAC
>NW_008768580.1:0-426 GCF_000715545.1 Opisthorchis viverrini
GAAATCAGTTGTTAGTCTTGGGTGATTCAGGTAACGAAATGTGCGATGAGTAGAACCCCATCAATTGCAACTTACATAATAACTGGAGCTCTGTAGTTTCGTTGACAAAAGTGTCGTTGGACGAACTCGCTTGGCATGCGTAAATCCCTTCATGTTCTCGTAACACCGGCTGGAGGAATGTTAGTTCACTATGTGTCTCCCAGTAGAACTCACGATCTTCGAAGTAAACACAGCGCGTCTGCCAAAGGACAATGTGATTGGGGCCTTCCTATGCAGAAGAGAAGTGGGAACCTTCACTAAGAAGAAGACCCTTTGAACTTGGAAAGACAGCTCGAAAGACAGGTTCTACACCACACAATCGTGGAGGACAAGGATGAATTGAATATTCACACATTTTTTGTAGTGTAATACTCATAAGGTTGCTGA
>NW_008768581.1:0-426 GCF_000715545.1 Opisthorchis viverrini
GTGACACACTTTGGGTGGCATGGCGGCCATGCATCGCAAAGGCTGTTGTGGTTGAAAGTTTCAAGGGATGTATCTCAGGCTACAGTACGGTCTCTGATGGCCTCATGAACAAGAGGCCTTCGATGTGTTGTCGAACAAGCCAAGTCAGACATTCCTAGCATTCTTCGCTTCTTTCACTTCCTCGGCCCACCGAATCCTCCGTCCTGCGCGAACACTGAGCCTTACCTTGCCCGTCGAGTCGGGCTGTAGTTATGACCGGGCCTCCAGCAAATCCATAATTCTATATGAGATATAATGCTTGGAAGAGGCCAGCTTGGTTGTATCGCGAGTGGAAGTTTCAGCCTCATGTACGGCTTTGGATATCTCGCTAGAGTGGTAGTCACCATTAAATACCGTGCCAGTTGGTAGAAGTTGGAGAGGTAGGTT
>NW_008768582.1:0-426 GCF_000715545.1 Opisthorchis viverrini
TGAGGCCGAACATGGTAAAATTCGTAGGATCTTGTAGCCCTCACTCGATACCATAACAATGTAGGTATTCATACCAAGATAGCTGTGGTAATAGTCGACTATTCACCAATATATTTCTGTTGATTTCCTGTCAAAGGTGCTAAACTACATTTAATTGGGTTGGTCGGTACTTTGATCCCTGCCGCCAAGCCATCCAAACTGTGCAAAATTTCTTTGATAGATCGCCTATCCCAGTCTGTTCAGATATTCCAAACATAAAGCCGTTCTTCGAGTTAGGTTGTTTACGTAGATCTTGAGCAATGTAGGTCCCAGTGCCTAAGCTTGGCGGTCGTTCCGTACCACAGATTTCTCCAAATATCGACTCAGAACTCGGACGCTTGCTGGTGAGCTACTCTTTGTGAGCTAGCGGCTGTCAAAAAACGGAAT
>NW_008768583.1:0-426 GCF_000715545.1 Opisthorchis viverrini
GACCTGACATCCTGGGCCAAACGGTGCATTGCCTGTCAACGCAGTAACGTAGCTCGGCATCCGAAGTCACCTATCGGTTCATTTGCCGTTACTGCTCGATTCACACACGTACATCTGGAAATTGTTGGTCCTCTTTCCCCATCAAACGGTTTCACTCATATAGTTACCATGATTGATCGTTTTACCCGTTGGCCAGTAGCTGTACCCATTTCGGATACTTCAGCTGAAACGGATGCTTTTCCATTTTTGCAGCCCTAGGTGAGTAATATTGGTATACCTTCCACCGTTCACAATTTCAGTGTAACCTCTTCCGGGAGTTTTCTACACTATTCGGTTTCCATCTATCGACTGCCGCGTATCACTTAACGGTTTGGTTAAGCGTTACCATCCATACCTTAAAGCTGCACTGACCGCCCAAATGAACCC
>NW_008768584.1:0-426 GCF_000715545.1 Opisthorchis viverrini
CGGGTAAACATAGTTCCTAAAAGTAAGGATGACATAAACTCGATGATTGCACCCATCTTATAAGTCTCAAGAATAGCGGAACCGTTCGTGAGCTGTTGGAGAGTTTTCCACAACCGTATGAGCAAAGTGCAACAATGGGCCGCGGCATGCCGAATATCGTACCAACTAAAAAATGAGGCGGCCTGATACAGCCCAATCAGTTGGATAGGAACGTAATAAACGGGATATTCAGCTGAGTTCCAGGCGACTCCCCGGTCAAAACCAAACGATTATGCAGATGAGTGTACAAATCGAATAAATAAATTTTGTTTATTACTGTTGCCAGGCGATTGCTCAGGTGCTTGGCAGTCGAACTGACTACAATTCAGTCGAACGAAGGGACCTCAGCAACCACAGGAGTAGCTTCCTCTAGGTCATACACTATGT
>NW_008768585.1:0-426 GCF_000715545.1 Opisthorchis viverrini
TAAGACTAGTGGAGGTGGGCACAAAATAAGCCGTGAGATCATTGGGGATAATTCTGTAATTTCATCTTACGGGTGTCAGCATACATACTATCAACCAAGGAAACATGCATGTTTGACTCTTCCTGGAGATTGGTGCGATGCGGTATTTGTAGGTGCATCTCAGCTTGGCAGTATAGACTGGCGTCACCGACTGGGAGGGATCACTACTGGAACTGATCCAACCTATTGATACTACCAACAATGCAGCTCAATTCTGCCGCGGGAGTTATTTGCCTTATCCTGGATGGAGTTTAACTCTGACATACACCGACTGCTCAAAGTACTTTTCTCACCATCAGACATTCTTCGACTGTAGTCTGTTGCCCACCCGTGCACTCGCCCTGGACCGAGAATGTGAGGGAGTCAAGTGAATCGGTCTTTTCTCAT
>NW_008768586.1:0-426 GCF_000715545.1 Opisthorchis viverrini
CGTGTATCTCGTGTGATTTTGTCTGGCAGCGAATATGTAAATCTTCGTGAAGCGTTCAACCAGCGGCAAAACGCACATTTTACTTGATGACCGTGACATAAGTTAGGTAGTGTTGATTGACATTCTAATAGAAAGGAGATTCCTTGAGAAGAACGAAGCACAACAATTGATGTATTTTACTAGTATGTTTGGCATCATTCTCCGCCACCGATACGAGTGAAATTCCAAGCGCATCTACGTCTCTATTTATCAAGCTAATGAGTTCACAGCGGATTCTTTATTTCAACAGCAAATCTCAGCTCATGTCATGTCAACTCGTCGCATGGATCGCCCTTGAAAACCCGCTTAGAACGTGTAGTAGGCAACTACCACAGAACTGAAGCAGATGTTCGGACAAAGTAAACATACTCAAGATTGCTATCGAAC
>NW_008768587.1:0-426 GCF_000715545.1 Opisthorchis viverrini
GGACCAGGAAATATCTACAAGTTTGAAGTCACCCAGTACAAATTTAGACGAATGAGGGATGGCATGTGCAGTGAAGATAATCCGGGACAATTGAACAACAGAGGCAGGGGAGGGGGTGGTGATAAATTGATAAATCAGCCAGTCCCTTAGAGCCGGTCATAGAAAACCGAGCATGTTTCGCATTTTGCAACTGATTGGTAGGCTGTTGTTAACGGGCTCTGAGCACTTCCGTGTTTATATTAGGCCGTGGCACCAAAAACTCGATCTGCAGCTTTCATAACTTATACAAGTTTTCTGAATATGACAACTACTCGGAACAACTATTCTCGGAGCCCAAAAGTGATTCGGCGTCCGCAAATTCAGACGGCAGATGCAATGCCAAATATAGTTACAGGGTTGACAACATCATATTTTTCGTCCACAGGT
>NW_008768588.1:0-426 GCF_000715545.1 Opisthorchis viverrini
TGCTGGTCGCCTGGGGGAACACCTTACTGACTTCACACTCTTATTGCGTAGGACTTTACGGCTTTAACCCCAGATTATGTCGTAGCAAGATTGGTCGTAGTAGAGGGTCTCGCTACTCTCCGTCTGACTGCTATCTTTTGGCCTTCTTGACATGGTTGCACCTTATGGCACGAAGTGTGGCCCGTGGGATCACTGCATCATTCAGGCAAGTCCCACACATCAAACTCACAGCTTTGAAATAATCTTTGATTGCCTCTTTCTACTGGTGCTCGAGAAAGCTTAATCTTTTGTGGGCGAACGTACTATCCCGAAGGTCTCTGATTTAAAGCCCACTTCTGTATCTGGACTATTCATGTCTAGGCTTAAGATAAGATAAAGGTAAGATAGGCTTGGGCTGGGTAGTACTTCAGCCCTCGTGCTTCCTTC
>NW_008768589.1:0-426 GCF_000715545.1 Opisthorchis viverrini
AAAAAATTCACATGAATATACAAATTTCGTTCAGAGTCCTGGTGCGAGTTCACAGATGGCATAAACAGACATCAAGAAAAGATTGAATTCTCACGAAAAAAATGTTTCTACCTGACGTCATTGCCTCCGTGCGCAAACGAATCGAACACAGCTGTGAGGATTTGTAATTGCGAAAACACCTTGTATTCGTGTGGACGATCGCTGATTATTTCCAGTTCCTGCGGTTCTTCCTAAAAGTAATAGGACGGGTGTTGTATTGATTTTTCCCTTCGTTTAAACAAATTTGGTTGAGTCAAGGCTATTACATTGGGTTATCTGATTGGTTAAAGGGCTTGGACTCGGGTCAACGAATCACCTTACTAAGAGACCGTAATTATCTATTCTAGCTAAGTCGCATAAAGTGATTACATGTGAAAAGCTTTCGAA
>NW_008768590.1:0-426 GCF_000715545.1 Opisthorchis viverrini
TGTGAGCGAAGTAACTTTGACGTAGAACGTCAAAAAGTTCCGGTAAGTTTGGGTTGCAATAATGTTCCCAGGAATGGCTCACGCCGAAATCAGGATGGATATCAATATGGTGGATTTAAATGCTCCTCGTTTTGAGTGAGTAGAAAAACGTGTGTTTAATTAAGTACCACAAGTGCAAGGAGACTGATGAGGAGAGGAAAACTACTGTGACTAATCTGGTGACTATCTGGAAAGCACGATAAACAATAGCTTAATTCGATGGTCTGAAACCCACCTATTTGAGAATTCAATATGCGCACATAGATGCAACTTGGCGTTCAATTAAGGGAGAACATTTACTGGAACTAGGCCTGTTTCACGAGCCTCAAATGGACTGCCAATGAATTTCGAGCAATCATCCTGACAACTTATGGCGAGCGGAACACT
>NW_008768591.1:0-426 GCF_000715545.1 Opisthorchis viverrini
ACCACGTGACAGTTTTACGCGGGAAGCAGTTCAAACAAACAAATAACTAACTTATCAGGAATGCAGTATTAGTGGATGATCTTTCGTCATCTGACGTCATAATTGTGACAGAATCATCAGCCAGTTGCGAATTACGCGTAACTCACGCATACCAGAGCTACATGTGCAGTTGTTCAACTATAGGCCATTTTTGTATTAGAGGTTGCCCAAATGGTAAAATATTCCTTGCAATTGATTGTGGGCAAATCAACAAACCTGCAGCCGCGGAAGAATGCTATTCTAAATAACGCACAGGGAATGAAACGCTTGCGGTCAATTCGCCCAGGACAGTTTCCTTTTCAAAGTGGACTTCTTAGTGGCATTCAGATAAAGAAGTACAATCAATTTACCGCGTCCTTCCTGCAAATGTGATTAATATACCTATGT
>NW_008768592.1:0-426 GCF_000715545.1 Opisthorchis viverrini
AATTTATTAGGCTTTTGCCAGACGGATCAATGTGTTTTTCTACAGGCAACATCGTCTGCCCTTAAATTTATCTAACAATTTCTGTGAAAATACATTCCTTGATTAAGGTGATAGAGATTATTGTTCTTTGATGGTTTTAGAAACTCAACAGAGGTAATCAATTTAATGCGGCATGGGACTCAGAACAACAGTGAATTTTCTACTTGATTATAGTTATTTCCAATCTTGGGACGGAGAGGTTATAAACAATTCCGTTGTGAGAGTGAGTGTTTGATTCATTTCCACGTTTCTGGCTCGAATGTTTCCAGAAGTTGGTTTGATCCTGTTGTAACTTATGACCCCGCTGCAGTGTTCTCTCAGGAAAAGGTTTGCCAATGAAGAACACAACGGCTATTTCGCAAACGAGCGAGTGCAAAAGTTACAAAG
>NW_008768593.1:0-426 GCF_000715545.1 Opisthorchis viverrini
AATGCGCACTCAAGTAGATTGGCTTCTCTGTAAATTTCACGACAGATGGTTAGATAGGACGTCCTGATGTATTCTTTTATATAAATCCCTCTTGAAAACCATCTACTGCTCCGAAAGAGACGCTCTCCTGAACAACTTTGACCCATCGCATCCCTTCACTCAGTTCACTTTTGAAACCACCTTTTGACATTAAATTAGCTAGACTATCCACAGGTTCACTTCAGAGATCTGTCCACAGAAAACCTACGTGGTTTGGACAATACACAAATCTCCACAGTATCATGCCCTCGAGGCAGAAGCGAACTCTGATTTACACTTTAAGGAACCGAACGAAACGAGTATGCTGTGCAGATACATGGACTCTGAACTTACTCATGCTTCTAACGTACTCAGAGCTAGGACTATCCGGTGATATTTACAATTAGG
>NW_008768594.1:0-426 GCF_000715545.1 Opisthorchis viverrini
GGGTTTTGGTGCAGTGTAGCCTCTATTCTAACGGGGGCAGAAGCAGTCCTGCTCGTCCGTGTAAGCCATTGGACGTAGTTCATTGGATGTAGACTCTATTGGAGATATATTTGTAGCCGGAGCGTTCAATGGTCTTGAGTGCCCAAATTTTCGCACTGTCTTAAGTTTCCCAGGTTATTTTGGTCTCACTATAACTAAGACATTTAATCTCAGTTCCCTCATTGAATGTTCAGCCTCATTTGTCTTAGTGTCTCTGTACCACTTAACCAGTGCACTAAGAGGTCTGTAATAAGCATTGTTTTATTTTCACGTGGTGCGTTGTACGTAAGTCAAGGTCCTAAATGTGCTGTGCCGAGTTTCCATCATCCAGTATGGCGCACCTACTACTCACAAGAATAATTTTACTTGCATTATGCGCTCCATCAC
>NW_008768595.1:0-426 GCF_000715545.1 Opisthorchis viverrini
ACGGAATTAGGTTCTGAGAACTGAGTCATAACTGAACTATAGGACAGTAAATGAGACAGTAATTCTGTGTCTCTTTCTTGACTCAGGGCCTAGTTAGCTATGCTTGATTCCGTCCAAAACATCCATATTTGGTCGCGTTTTCATGTTTTGTAAGGACTTTACTTGCCTTGGATCTCTATTCTACGCATCTTTGCTCCCAATCTCTCATACAAATTGACACCTCGCTCAAGTCACCAAGTCCCAGATATTTCGTACACATTCGGTTGGTCCGACCTACTGCGAAGCCCTGTAGACAACAAAAAGTGCAGGCTCGGAAGGTGGGACCCAGATGAGTGGGAATTCGAAACATGTCAATTACTTTCATTGACCAGAACAAATTTCTTCCCTGTGAGCGTTTACCTTACGAACGTCTTAGCGATGTGAACA
>NW_008768596.1:0-426 GCF_000715545.1 Opisthorchis viverrini
CAGGTGACGCAGGTTCACAAAATTACTGACTACAGCAATATTGATTTTCGACACGGGTCGTCGCTTGTCACGTGCTCACTTTAACGTTTTCCTGGTTTCTGATATCTAGCACCTACGTATTCTTTTCTGTTACTGCTGACAGGTTTATGGCTGGGATGTGTTATTGCACTGAGAACACACTTCGAACTCTTCGGAATTATCGGTAGAATTCTAAAACGTTGGAGGCCAACGTGCTGAGACGCCAACTGTCAACTTTCAGTGCACCTACGTAACACGTATCCTCAAGGTTGCACCTACAAACGTTTATACTCTTAAAGCACTCACCGGTATAGACGCCAAAAGCTCCCCTTCACCGTTGCATCTTCACTTTACAAAGAACACTTCGAACTCCAGAGTGATAAGGCTCAATTCGATGTCTCCGGATCA
>NW_008768597.1:0-426 GCF_000715545.1 Opisthorchis viverrini
TATTGGGTAGCCAGACCACTACACTCTTGACTCCGTCGCTATATTCCATAGCCCCAGCATGACCGCTCGGCACCGTACCAACAAAGGCGATAAGTATAACGACTCGCTCGAACAAACTCAAAGTACAGAACTAACAGACTACGGTCCAAATGGATTAGTGAGAAACCCGCTAATATCGATTAATCGAATAGCTAGCGACTAACCCTCTACTTGTCAGCCGGTTAAACAGACGAATTTTCTCAGATTTTCATACAAAACGACTGTTATCTGTAGTTCCTACGAGGCTGAGTAACATGCTTATTATTACATGCATGGTCCATCCTGCACATACGATGTGCTGTTTTCAGTGGGAAGAACCAGAACCCAGTAGATTGCCACGACAGAAGATAAAGGACTGAGTCACGTACCAATGAATGTATTAGAAAT
>NW_008768598.1:0-426 GCF_000715545.1 Opisthorchis viverrini
CGGTTTCGCCCTTCTTGGGACGGTGACCAAGAGTGTAACGTTCAGGCATGATTTATAGAAAACGCGGAGACATCCAAGATCGAATTGTGGACCGAAGACTCGTTCCCATATGTGCATCCCGCACTTATAAGGGCTTGAGGTGTTTTTTAAATTGAAACCTACTATTTACGTGACAAGGAGAGCTGCCATGTATCTGCATGTTAAATAAACAGGAGACGAAAGTTTCTATAGTAACAGTCCAACAGTCATGACCATCCGAGAAAGCCTTGTCCGCTTAGGCAGAGCAGGAGAGTTCGTGGTTTCACTTGTAGCGGCAGCATGAACCACGTAACAAGCACCTTGTCCGATTACCTCAAGTGTTTTGATTCCGGCAGTGACTCGGAAACGAAGATGTTTCTTTGCTATTGAGAGTTTGACTGATCTTTT
>NW_008768599.1:0-426 GCF_000715545.1 Opisthorchis viverrini
TGAGCGTTTTTGGACAGAGTCCGTTTTGCGCAATAAGTGGTGGAATGATCCAGTTCGTGGTTCACATTGAAGGGACACGTTTGCGGCCCTTGGCAGTAAGCTCGAACGGTCGTCTTGATCGCCGCATTGCTAATACTACCCACGTACTCTTCTAGGAGACCCACCCACATTGGCAAGAAGAACACAGTAGGCCATATGCATGCCCTCACTTGTGAGTAGTTGCAGTGTCGCAATACGACTGAATGCTGATGATCCGTAAGAACGCTGCAAATTGTGCACCTATCGATAAGTGTAAATTTGGCGTCGTGAATTCTCTCTGACTGCCAATGTACGCAAACGTAGGTATTTCTTGACTTGTCTTCTTTAAACTTTATGCTTGCAAGTCCCTGTCACAAGGGACAGGACATTGACCAAAAGTCTGAATCC
>NW_008768600.1:0-426 GCF_000715545.1 Opisthorchis viverrini
TAATCACTTGTTATTGTGTCAATTGTTGCGATCGAACTTGTGAAGTTTAAACCTATAGTGGATGGAGTTTGAGGATATATAATAATCCAATTCGAAGTGGTTGTTAGGGGAATTAAATAGTGTGACTTCAACTAGAGACTAATCTGGGCGCTGAACTTGTTGAATACGCGTAAGCAGGAAATAGGTCACCGTATGTAAGACGAAGGAAACTCACCCATAAGCCTCTGAGAAATATGCCTTCTTCCCTGTGAGACATTTCTTTGACAGTACGGTAAACTTTGGAAATTCCGGAGTTAGAATGGCTTAGCTCTTTTTAAGCAAGTTTCAAAAAGCACGTTGAACAAAGTTTCCTGTGCTCCTGTGCCAGAGAATAATTTAAACTCGATTGAGGTATTCGACGGAATTATTTGTCATTATCCCAAAGGG
>NW_008768601.1:0-426 GCF_000715545.1 Opisthorchis viverrini
GACCGATTACAGTAGAGTTTGGCACGGCTGCGTAAGCGTTTGCAGGAACCTAGGGAAATTTTTTATGAAGGGCGAGTTAGCCGTATGACGTTCTTACTAAAAGTGAAAGTTGAAGTTTTCATACATGGATTCTCCACAAATGCAGTTTAGGGTGGGGTAGTGGGCGGGTTATTGGCTGAGCGTTTGTTTGCCATATTTTACTGCATCTCATTGCAACGACGTCTGTCCATATCACAGGATAGGTTGCGAAAGATCTACGGTGGTTATCCTCAGGTGATACGACTAAGTGCTGGATGGTAGTTCAGCATTCCTCAAGCAGGGTCGAGGAATTCTTTTTTATTCAGGTTGTGGCGGCAGGTCGGGCTAAAATGATTGCATACATTGAAGTTACAGAGTGACGTTCCGTTCTCCAGGTCACTTTTGGGA
>NW_008768602.1:0-426 GCF_000715545.1 Opisthorchis viverrini
CATTCACACTGGCCTATTTGTTTTTCAGTACAGATTTCGTTCCGTCTTTAATGTTCGTTTTTGGCTGTGGAATGAATCACACCTTTGAGGTAGATGAAGCTGGCACAGGCAAACTGATCAGGAGAGGTAGCGCGTCGGCTAACCTGGACGTCTTGTAAACTTGTGCATTTAAACTGCCACCAAGTCTTACGGTATTGGCATTGCATACCTTGTCATACATATGGCGTACGTTCATTTTGCTTTCATCTATTTATGGCCATCGACGGATGCATAAAGGAGCTCGTGTTGATTTATGTCATCATTGAAAATGAGTGCAAAACAGGAAGTGAGTACGAAATAACGGAGGTTATTACGTAAATATTATATTATAGTAAAAATGTTGACAAATGACAACTATGAACTCCGTTAACAGATTAAAAAGTGAAA
>NW_008768603.1:0-426 GCF_000715545.1 Opisthorchis viverrini
AGCTCTTTCGAAATCACGCTTTCAGCAGCCTAAATAAATCGGTGTATGAAAAGTTTCCGCTACTGAGAAACGATATTCCAATCCAGGTGAGACAAGCCTATTTTTTGAACACGGACATCCACGAAGAAGAAATATGTTCCCTTTGTTGTTCGTCCAAAAAGTGGGTGCTTATATGTTCTTTGTTCGTGATGACCGGTTTGCAAAAGTTCCCTCACCAACTGAATTGACATCACGGGTGGGCAATTTTTTTCATACCGGCTAGACATTATTTGTTGATCAGTTGTGTGTCCATCTGTCCGCTGTGTTCCCAGAATATGCATAACGAGATACTCTCTATGAAAATGTAGTTGCTACATATGATCTGCATTCTTCGAACTCGAGCATTTTCTGTCCAGGGACCATTTGCTCATTGTCTGATTGATCGGT
>NW_008768604.1:0-426 GCF_000715545.1 Opisthorchis viverrini
TACGTTCGGAGCTGGTTCTCCTAATACCACCTTTCTATGAACACCGCAACTGTATTTTTATCTCAGTTTTAGCTTTTAGTTTGACTGAAGCAGCGTATGAGTTAACCTTCTTTGGTCTATGTAACGAAATATATGGTACTACCGACCTTGGTAAGAGTACAGATGGACTCAGCTTTTGCCTTTCCGGGAAAGAAAACTAGTCAAAATATCTGCTGGGCTTCATCAACGGAAATTCATGGCAAATGAAGCATAGTGTGGATTTATCAGGTAATTTCATCTGCAACCTCAACTGTCTTTCAAGGCTGACTTAACTAAATACAACTGGATCGCTCAGTTATGGTATAGTTCGGCCGAATTTGCTGCACAAAGGCCGCTTCATTTTCAGTCGGTTCAGGGATCGCAATATTGCAATACACTGTCCAGATA
>NW_008768605.1:0-426 GCF_000715545.1 Opisthorchis viverrini
CAATGAGATTTGCGGACGCGGTCATGCCCCAGGAAAGACAGCGGTGAATTCTGGTTTTGGTTGTTTCTCTGAGGGCTATAGTTTAGAACAACACATATCTCTTACCATCTTCCCTTTCGGTCACGACTTTTTGCCCCAATCGCTTTTTGAATGTTCTGGTGATATCCGATGACCCTTAAACTCGGGTTTTGGAAGCTCTCTATCTGGCTCTGACTTGGAGACTTTGCTTCAGTCCCAAATTTTCCGATGTGAATAAAGCGAAATCTGAAGTAACCATTTTGAAATCGCCAGTCGTCGTAAATCCGTCTTGGATACGGCAAACTTGATCCAACCCCTCCCAAAGGGGACTGCTGAGTAAAAGGTGGGCCTTGTGTGGCAAAATGTTGGCCTGCACACCTGCGTGTACCGCTGCGATGCGCAGCGACA
>NW_008768606.1:0-426 GCF_000715545.1 Opisthorchis viverrini
TATTTCAGAAAGTTGCCACCAGTAAACCCCTTCATGTGAGGATGGTCTGCATCAGCTGGAGACCAGTCAGTCAGCTCGTTAAGCTCCCTATTACTTGATATTCCAAGAAGACAGCTAGGCTATTCTTGCAGCAGCATCTCATTGGGGAGAATAGTTTCCTTCTTTTCTGTGGGAAACGATTTTGGAAATGTGTGGACTTTTGCAGCCGCATTCCAATATTTATATTGCAAGACAAGTTGTTTTCTAGCAGATAACGCGGTTTAAGCAAAGAGTAGTGCGTGATTTCATTCGATCGCAAACATCATCTTCTATTTTGAAAAAAGATAGGTGCACATTCTAGTGAATACTAAAACAGATAAGGACCATCTTAACTGCTGGAAAAATTGACAGTAATGTTCTATTCCACATATCCATAAACGACTACCG
>NW_008768607.1:0-426 GCF_000715545.1 Opisthorchis viverrini
AAGTAGAGCGTTTTCTGGGGGATATTGATTTCCCCAACAGTTATATTCTCTCAGCATTAGGGTGGATTATTCTGGTGCGTGCAATGCTCCGCTCAGCTTTATTTTAAATTTATTTTGAATTTATCGTATAATGCAGGCAATAGCCAAGTCTCTTTCTTGGGAATCTCAGTAAAGTATCTTTTTCACGCAATTAATTGTTCTCAGTGTAATCCATGTTTTGTTTTTTGTCTCACATTCCCAGTTTAAATGCAAACTATCTCCACATTTGTGCTCTTATCCAACTCAACTTTCGACCGAATTTTCCGTTTCGCCACATTTGCTCTCCGGGTCCACCAAAGTTTACATTTCATACAGGTTTTTTCCACAAATGAGACGGGCAAAAATCAAAACTAGGGTACACGGACATTTAAATCAGATGGGAAAATT
>NW_008768608.1:0-426 GCF_000715545.1 Opisthorchis viverrini
TACGAGCAGAGAATCTAGCAGAGGCTAGCTGTGCATGCTTCACTGTTGTTTCTTGGGCTCTACTGAATCAAGCCCACGGTGCCCAAATACTATCCTCAGTTCATCCGAGTTTCCAGCCACAAATCCGTTATAGTGTGTACGGTTTCTGATGGCAGGCGATTTACGCGCCAAACCGATGTGAGAATCAAAGGTAAAACAGAAAAAACGTCAGGAATTCTAGGAACTCTGGTGTCAACAGCTTCGCCCCTTGTATTGTCAAAAACACAACCGATAGCTGCCTCGGTTTTTCTGTGGCATGCGTTTGTATCCAGACCAAAAAACAGTGAATTCTCTATGACTATGAATTCACACAGTCTGTTGACACCGTGGTAAGAAAACCGATTGTGCGGTTTTTCTATTTCGTGTCCCCTGCTTGTGCCCAACCGA
>NW_008768609.1:0-426 GCF_000715545.1 Opisthorchis viverrini
AGAATAACTAGGACTCTGTCCCAGCTGCCGCGAAAACCAACCATATTCACCTGCGACAATTTAGATGGATCCCACGTACACTAGAAAGGTCTGGAGTTCTAATTTCTGCAAGGCAGAATGTGAGGGCTGCTCGGACTAGAGGGAAACCGTCTATCCAGCGCTTTGTATTTGCTGTCAACCAGCCCGACTAGAACCGGATAAGGACCGTTGCACTACCGGTATTTTTCTCAGCTTAGTTCTCAGTGTGAACGTTCCACGCTAGCCTTTTCGTCAAAAACAACCATGAAAGGTGCATAATGTGTATTAAGACCGAAAACCAGGTCCGTCTAACAACCGTAAACACAAGAATGGTGTGAACTTATACTAGACGAATACCACATATAACCACAGACATTCTAATAATATTAAGAATAGCTGTTGCAACGT
>NW_008768610.1:0-425 GCF_000715545.1 Opisthorchis viverrini
AATGCAATCGCTGCTGATTTAACTACAAGTGAGACAAATTAGTATAAACTGCTCTGCCGTTCCCCTAATCCCAATCTTCAATCTGGAGGACAGGACCTAACTACTTGGCCCCATAAACATATCTTTTGAGCTGGTCACGCGGCTTTGGGATTTTTATTATTGGTATTGTTAATATTTTGACTGTAGTTGGTTAAGCCTTCTTCTGTCACACCCACCGGCGAACTGGGCTTGGGTCATGCCTTTGGACTGTCTTTCAGTGCCCCCCTCCCGAAATAAAGGACAGTGGGTTGCCTATAATAAACGACGAAAGTGGCTGTTTCGGCTGAGTTTCCAAGGTTTATTTTGTACCAGCAGAACGACCAATGTCTCAACATCCACCAGTATGTGTGACACCCTATCCAGAACACCTACAGGGATGTTGAGCA
>NW_008768611.1:0-425 GCF_000715545.1 Opisthorchis viverrini
TATTTAACATCGTCTGCAGTACGATGTTGACTTATGCAAGATCATCATTGTTCTCGCGCCGTCGGTGCTACGAGCAATTGCATTGGAATCACCGGACACCCAAATAGTCAAATGTAGTAGCACTAAGTTCGTTCCGATTAACTTGAGGAGTATGACCCAATGAGGGTCTTCCACAGACGCAACAAAGACCGATCGGGGGTGAAAACAAAATGAGCAAGAACTCCCTATTGTCCGGTTTGGTACATCATCGTCGGCACGCTATGAGCGTTCAACACTGATTCTTTGCTGACGTACAACCGTGATTATTCTGGAGGCCTTATTGTGGAGAAAATAATGATCTTTTTGTGGGAAAGTATTTAGTGCCAGTTTATTGTGATCAATTCGAATTGCTTACTCCTCCAGACACTTATTCAGGCAGTCTGGAT
>NW_008768612.1:0-425 GCF_000715545.1 Opisthorchis viverrini
AATAGAACATCATTTACCAAAAACGCAGGTGATGCAAAAGTGTTCCACGATAATCCTTTTAACAAGATCACTAATATTCGAATCGGGCAGCCACTGGAGTAGTTCAGGGACAAAGAAATTGAAGCTGGATGTTTTTCCTTGCAATGTGTCGGTAAACTCAAGATTCAGCAGTAACGATAGGATTCTGGATTAGAATTTGCAATTATTTGGCTAGGTCAACGAAGATACTATGACATGATCGGTCAGCTGTAACTCCCTTTCGCCACCTTGGCAGCCTGACGGTATCCAAGCCCTCAAGCTCTCTTTTGGCCGTAAGGCAACTCAGGTTTACCGAACTCATGGTCCAGCTGGTTTGTGTCAAGAACTTATGTCTTTCTGTATTGCTTTTGAGTTGGTGATCCTGCACATGTTTGACTTTGTGTAAA
>NW_008768613.1:0-425 GCF_000715545.1 Opisthorchis viverrini
CTTCGGTAGTTGTTCCCACCACATCTAGAACCTATTTAAAACACTTTTAGGCGGTTTTTTGCGAGTCCATGCATTAGCAAGCGGAATGCTCAGCCCCGATACCTCAAATAGCAGTGCTTCCCTTTTTCGCTTATGTCTTTCAGGTGGATGAAAGCCGCTTAACTCAATGATAAACCCGATTCGGGGATCTTGGGCAATCGCCTCGATCCTCTGCGATAATTGGTGAATCCACGAGTCCGTGATTCAGGCAATCTGGATAGAAACCAACAACGTAAATTGCAGTGACATCGATTGACAGCCATATCCTGGAACGTCTCCAACCGGAATATCTGGAAGTCGCCTGTATTTATTAACCGGGCATCACGTCAGCTGGACGGATGTATCACGAAAAGGATCGGGACAAAACGGCGGCCTCAAATCCATGG
>NW_008768614.1:0-425 GCF_000715545.1 Opisthorchis viverrini
CTCATGAATTCTTAGGATTGATTCGGATCCACGTTGCTCCCTGAGTGCAGTTGAATTGCACGCTGAAGAGCTACTTGTGGCTGAATGGCAAATCCCTCAATCAACCGGAGAGTCTCGGGTTCGAATCATACCGGAAATTTGTGGAGTGGACATTGTTGATGAGTCTCAACAACGTTGCAACTTCTCAGTTCACTTGGAGGGTAAAATCAACGCTGAAATTGCAACATTATCACATCGTGTCTCATGCTGTTACCGTCATCACCAGAAATGCTGGGCTTCGAGAACCCATGTTCCCACCAGAAGGCTTACCAAATTGCATTGCATTGCCAAAATGAACTGCTATCCGTGGTTTGACCGATGGCGATGCGATAGACAAGCGCAACAGGATCAAACACATTCCCATGACTGAAAAGCGCCGGATACGA
>NW_008768615.1:0-425 GCF_000715545.1 Opisthorchis viverrini
CTTACCAGGTTCCTCAGGATTTTCAGTCGATGGAGCTGCCAGAAGGTTTCACACATATTGGCGAAAAATGTGATTCAAGAAGTACTCTGAGGGCCACTTCATATCAAAATTAGTTGCATGGGTATCATTATATTTTACTGTAATTTTCGTAGATGTGAATTGGCGCAGGCTAACCATTGGCAAAACAGACCAAATATGCTTTATGTATTTTTCTATCTCTACATTTATGCACACTTTTATTCAGTAAAACAGATAAATTATTTAAGCAAAAGTCAAGCATTTCGCTGAAAATCTCCAGCCGCTCTCATTAAAGCTGTCATCACACAAATTATTTGGTTTCCATACAAGGGATTGAATGAAGTCCAAATGCTATGGTAATGCAATTTGTTTACCTCTGTTTGAGATATAGGCGTATGAAGAAAATG
>NW_008768616.1:0-425 GCF_000715545.1 Opisthorchis viverrini
TTGTTTGCGGGCGGTATGGTGCCGTCCTTTGCCATCTGATACCCAGCAGTTGCAAGCAATTTCGAAACACTTCTCTCTCGAAGCAAGGCCTCTGATCGGTTAGGATTATGTTTGGCACCCCATGGTTGGCCACAGTGTGATGCATTACCGCTCCCTTGATAGTCTTCGCCCGCTGATTGGGCACGGCTGCCGCCTCAGTCCACCGCGACAGGTGTTCTTTCATCAACACGATGTATTGGTTCCTACCGGTTGTCATCGGAAATGGGCACATGATGTCAACTGACCGCAACTCGCCGATTTCTGAGACAGGAATGAGTTCCATGGGATGGGCTGCCCCTGTCGCATCCGCCCTCATTAGTTGACAACGCTTACAGGACACCACGCAATCCATCACCCCGCTTCTCATCCCGGGCCATTAGGCCCTC
>NW_008768617.1:0-425 GCF_000715545.1 Opisthorchis viverrini
GACACACGCTGACACAGCGTGGCAAGTTCAATTGAACCGCGTCGGCGAACAGAAACTCATCCGACTGTCATTTCAAAATAATTTCAAATTGCAAATGGACGTTTTAATAAATCGGTCTTCTTGTGTTCTGTGTTGACATTTTTCAAAGTAAAAAGGACTATAACTGCATATGTTGCCATGGGGTGACAAACTGTAGCGCATCCTGGAACACCGAAGTTTTCGGTGAATTATGAGCAGTAATTATCTTGGCAAAACTCAAGTACTAGAACGCACGAGATGCCTTTTAAAGTGGCTTGAGAACATTACTTCCCAATTTATTATGCAACATTCTGGCAGTGAAACGGTGGACAAAGTTCAGGTGATGAGGTAAAGTGTGAACCTTTGCGAATATGGACATTTTGTTTGGTAACGGCACTTGTTCAAAC
>NW_008768618.1:0-425 GCF_000715545.1 Opisthorchis viverrini
AGTACTTCTCGGTTTGTCCGCATAGATTGTAAATATCCACTTAAATTCCAAAATATCCTCACAGGGCCAACAAGATCATCGATTTGTGACAGTTGCTTTCCGCACTGATCAGGCCTGTTTCGTCCCTTTTAGAATTGTCATCTGTATATTCCATATGAGAAGTAATCACCTCCAAGGAATGATCATCTTGATTGGTCACCACTAGTCCCTTGAAGGAGCTGAATGAAACATCGCTCAATCAAACCTCATGCTATTTTCAGCTAAACGAAATTTGATTAAGACCATGTGAAAGCTAAAAGCGACTCCCTAAGTGTCCAAGATACAATACACTATATAAATATTCAAAGTACCACGGATAGAGGAATGCTGTCAACTCGTCCCTGTTTTGTTCCGTAAGGGCGACAACTGTAAGGTGATCCTCAGTA
>NW_008768619.1:0-425 GCF_000715545.1 Opisthorchis viverrini
TCTGGTGGACATGGAAAGCTTGGGAGATGGTGAAGGCTTTTGCTGCCGGAAACGGCCGTGTCCTGTACCAAATGATGCGACTGATTGGCCATAGAAAAGCAAATGTCAGCGAAACAAAAATGAAAAAGGCGGCTCATTGATTCACTCACAAAAACGTCTATTGGACAGACAGCCCCTGAAGATGTAAACCTTAATCGCCTGTCGGGAGAATGAATAAAGTGCGAAATATCCATGCTGAGACGTGGGAAATCACCAGGAACGGAGGGTCTATATCCAGAACTCTTCAAGGAAGGAGAATCCATGGTGACCTAGCAAAAAAGCTCATTGTTACGATATGGAGCGACGAGAAAGTGCCTGCAGGATGGCGCATGTCAATAGTTATTCCTGCGTTCAAATAGGGTACGCAGGCGCTGTGTGAAAACCAT
>NW_008768620.1:0-425 GCF_000715545.1 Opisthorchis viverrini
AATGATAAAAAACTGAATATATCCTTTTTTAATAGCCAATGTTTACTGGGTGTGGGAGTCATTGGTCGTGTTCCAAATCAAACCGCCTTAATGCAGCTTCATTGCAAGCTAAATAGGCGCCTTGTTGCGTTGCTTTATTGAGAGGGTCCGATATTCAGTTTTATTCAGAAGGTCGATTAGAACTTTGTACAACAAGTTGGAAAACAAATCTGGTGGAAATTTGACGATCAGACCTATCTGATGACTCCAGATGAATGGCAAACTGTCCGGAGTTCTCATTTATTCTATGAATTATTTTAGATCGTTTGCAGTGAGGCGTGAGGCAGTCTTTGCTAAGATGTTCATGTTGAATTCAGCTGAGTCTTCGATAAAACAATATGGTTCGATAATTTTGGTCGACCTGGCAGTATCCCAGCACTCGTGCC
>NW_008768621.1:0-425 GCF_000715545.1 Opisthorchis viverrini
GCTTTTTTCATGTCTATGGGCGTCCCTACAATAGAGTTCATTATCGCCCGAATTGAAGCACATAAACTCGAGCGGATGGTGATCCCGTGGGAAGCCACGGTGTGCTTACTAACTGACCAGTGAAAGATGCTATACAGGTAAGAAAAAGGTTAAAGATTTCCATACGGAGAAGTGTCAAACAAACCCTCTTTTCTAGGTTATTTCCATGGCTTTTCAGTTCACAACGTTTAAAATGTCAACAAATACAATTCACGGGAGTCGTCACATGGATTTATGATAAAATTTGATTTGATATACAAATAAACCTTGAATATCACATAGAGTATTGAAATCGTGTGACATGCCATAAGAGTTACCCAACTTATCTGCAAAATTTAGCCCCCAGTACTAGCACGCTTTTCACAGAACTATTCGTCGATTTTTCT
>NW_008768622.1:0-425 GCF_000715545.1 Opisthorchis viverrini
AACTGTCATAACCTGTCAGAGTCTGATTGGCTGAGCGAACGACCGCACCGCAGCTGGGCGCTGCAACCACACCAAGAGAGAGTGGGGGAAGCGGAAAAATGAACGAAATTCGCATTAACCAGTGGCTATAAAGGAAGTTGATGCATACCGCTTGTCTATTTCGGTAATTAAGGGAGAGCTATAATAGTAAATCAAGATTTGGACCAGATTTGCTTTGTGTCAAAGCATATATCGGTCAGTTCCCCCGATAAAATGTGTGGATCACATAACCATTCATAATTTGTTTCCGAAATGGCAAAGGGGAATCGTCCTTCATCCACTCTGTTTGACAATTCAAAAAAGGCTATGGAAGATGGGCATGTATCCTTACTTACTTAAATTTCTCAAAGGCCAATTTTCTGATATTTAACCGGTACTGTTATAGT
>NW_008768623.1:0-425 GCF_000715545.1 Opisthorchis viverrini
CTGGCTCCACGTCCGGGCATGACTTACACGATCCACATGGACTATCTGTGGAATCACAAGAGGAATCGATAACTCGCTATTAGTGGACTGTGATGTGCGGAACCGGTATATCCGACATCATTACTTCCTCCTATTCTCCTTCTATGTCGATTTGACTGCCCGAATTTGATATATTAAGCGTTGTTCACTGGGTGCCAGTTTGTTTTCGACTATTCAGGACAACTTGATGGCGTCCTTGGCTGTTCCAACTTGATCCTCACGTGAATGTTTTACTGCTCTGTTTGGCATTTTGAACTGATGCCTGCCACAGAATGCTATGTGGTACGCCTGGCTCTTAACCACAAAATTTTGACCAAGTTTCCCCATCGGATCCGATTGTGTAATAGAAGCTAACCGCAACAAAACTGTTGTACAGTGCCAGAGGC
>NW_008768624.1:0-425 GCF_000715545.1 Opisthorchis viverrini
ACGTGTGGGTGTAATCGCACTGCACTCTTTCACGTGATTGTTCCGCTGCGTAGTAGGCTGTGGAGCAGCCCTATTACTTCTGACATTCGTACCTAAACTCCTCCAACAGTTGGTGATGGAGTCGTCCTTATTGTGGCCAAAAAAGAAGAGCAGTTTATTCGGGCGCTGATGAACTTAGGGCTTTCAGGTTTGCCGTGTTACTCTCATGGAGCGATGGGACATTTCTAATAAGTCCCCACACTTCAAAGTATGTATTGCATATGGATCGAGTGAGCAGTTGCAGGGAGCCAGAAGTGTTCAGATTCCTGCATCACATGTAAGTCGCATTACGCCGTTTTCTGCCCATTAGTATGAACACGGCGGCAGATTACATCACTGTCACTAGAATCAGGTCATTCAAAGTTTGTACGAGTTCCAGGTAGCAT
>NW_008768625.1:0-425 GCF_000715545.1 Opisthorchis viverrini
AATTCTTGTGAGCTATATCACGGGATGAAGCCAGAGTCTTGAAACTAATCCAGATATCACCAAATTCCCAGAGACTTGACTGCATGAGGACATCCAAAAGTCGGAGGCCTCCTTACCTGAATGTGCACATTCGATGTAAACATCGCACTCTTCTTCGAGGGGTGAAAAAAGCTAGCTTGGCCGTAATTAGCGACGTTCCGCATTCCTACACAACGCCCTTGAAAGGGCCGCGGCTTAAATTTCTGAGTTTATCTGATCTACGAAGCAGATCAGTCTCTCCACGCAGTATCCATTTTACGAGCATCCTGCTAACTTGGTAAATTCCCACACAAAGTGAATTTGGTGTATAGAGGGTCAAAGTTTTTGAACAGACACACTAACAGGTTCTCGGTTGTTTTCATGACTGAAAACGTGCCTGTTTGTAT
>NW_008768626.1:0-425 GCF_000715545.1 Opisthorchis viverrini
TCGCGCTCTAACCACTGAGCCATCTCCCCATCCCGCCACTGAGGGATACTGTAAACGTTAGAATACTTGGCCTACCACAGTGCCCAGTGTTTCCTTTATTCTCTTGTCAATTCATCTGTGCCCCTTTTATCCACGTTTGTCTGACAATTTGTGCACCAAACTGTGCTTCAATGTACAACATACTATGAATGAAGAACATTTCGTGCAGTACTGAACAGCGAACTTCGTTAATTTTGTTCTGTTTGTTATTTGACTAGTAGCAGTCGACTTTATTTTTGTTGGGACTATGCATCGTCCACGTTTTTAACTCTGGTTGTCGGTTTTTGTAAGACTACTCCGCTTTTGTGAATGCGGTAACTGAACTCCACTCAAGCTATCGTGCTTTATGCAATAGGATGCACGAGAGCTGGGACACTGCCAGGTTG
>NW_008768627.1:0-425 GCF_000715545.1 Opisthorchis viverrini
CAGTAAGGTCAGATGCAGCTACAAGTTTGAAATTCACTCCTGTCAAGGAGTTTAAGCGATGCCCCAACCTCCTAAAAAACATACCACTTGGTCAACTGAATACGTGAAAATTTGAAAACTAAATTCTTCCATCTCTTGGATTACTACTTAAACAACAGTGGTAATCTCTAAGAATGTGGTGCAGCAACGGGACCGATCAGAGGAGTAGGTCACGGCGGAATTACGTGTTACACCCAACTCAGTCATGGAACCGCTTGTACATGTATACATGCATTTTGCATTGACCCATGTGCACACAAACGAAAGCAATGTGCATTCGGTTTAAACCATGGGAAATAAGGTCGGGCTGCGAACATCAGGGGCAGTTTTACAGTCAATGGCACAGACATCTGCTAGGCACGTGTTTAAGCTAAACGAGCCTAACA
>NW_008768628.1:0-425 GCF_000715545.1 Opisthorchis viverrini
AGTTTTCAGCGTAGGAATCTCTTCAATGATTGCTGGAATGTTGTTCCTGCTACCAGCCAAAACATCGGCATGCACTAACTGTACGACTATCAATCAGATATCAGCTGTTCTCAGGAGACCCGGCTACCCACCTCCAGTACATAAATCCAAGGCTCTGGATCAGACGTTCCTTACTAGGTTAATCACAGGTGACTAGTAAACAATACACAGGTGCTACGATTACCGTCAATAGCCGCTTCAACAATGCACTCGTCTGGAATCCAGAAAATGCGATGGCCTGTTTCAAAGGCCCCACTTTATCTTGAATGTAACGGCTGCTTGCGCCTCTAAGTCCGTATCCTACTCAACCGCAGAGGAGGAGTTCCATGAACAATTGCAGCAGGTGGTCAGCAAGATTTCAGGTTAAGAATTCTGGATAGTAGCGA
>NW_008768629.1:0-425 GCF_000715545.1 Opisthorchis viverrini
ATGCTGCTCTAATGTTAGCCGTATTCACTAACCTGCCAATGACTTCAGATATGTCTGGTTTGTGTAGGATGACTGCTATCCCGACCCACTCCTAGTGTTGGGACAAAGACCCATCTTACTTGCCGCTTAATTAATTCCACTGGGTATCCGCTGTCTTGAATTCGCTTTCTTACCTCAAGTTGAGCTGCTGGAACCATACTAGCATACACAGCCTCTGGATATGCTGGTGAGTGCCATACCCTGCGGGTTTCCAGTCATTCTTTTTGTTTTCCACCACTCTTATGTGTCATGCACTCAAGGAAGGGCGGTATACCCAGTGTGTGGGTCCCAAGTGAGGGTCTCAAGTGTTAAGCGATTGAAAGAATTCGTTAAGTTTATGGAGCTTTATCAGAGAGTTCGTTTTAGATGTCAGTGAACAAAATCCT
>NW_008768630.1:0-425 GCF_000715545.1 Opisthorchis viverrini
AGGTGACCTAATTCTTACCTATGCCCTGTTCAAATAAGGTTTTGCCAACAGGTTTTTTACCCTGGACTCACTAAACACATGATATGGACATGATAAAAAGCTTTTACGCTCACAGCGCACTCTTTCATTGGGTGAAATTTTTCTCATTTTGGGCACTTTAAGCGTGAAGTAACCTTCCTCCGGCGATTCTGTATGCTTTTTCAAGAACCCAGTTCAAAACATCATTAAATTGTCTACGCAAATTCTCGCGCTAGCAAGCTTACCGTCTCACTTCGAGAACTTAAAGATCAGTGTTGCACCCTTTTTCGCTTATGCCTTAATAATAATGGTGATGTTTATTCCCCACTAGTGAGTGGCATACCGTGGGACATGCTCATGCAGTTACATTCAGAATAGAGCATGACAGTGAGCATTTGCGTGGATTG
>NW_008768631.1:0-425 GCF_000715545.1 Opisthorchis viverrini
CCCTACCTCCAGACACCCATTCAGGTGCAGATAGCGAACGCTGACGAGAATATGGTTAAACAGAATTCCCGGGCTACCACTGGAGGTTCGCACTTATTCGCCTCTTCTCTGTAGCCAGTTGATAAATGTTTGGTTCACCTCAACTCCTATTCATTTTATTCTTCCTTCCATCACAGCTTCTTATCACGAATTACCTCGTCACATTTACATGGCTCCTGCTGTTTGTGGCCTTTGCTGTCCCTGTCGGATTGTGGACAATGTTACATACCATTTGTCGGGAAGAGACAGAGTATTGGCGAAATATCAGCGCTGACAAGGACGAAACACTATTCACCTACACGTTCAATTTGACACATTACGGTGAGTGATGTTCCGTCTCCCGCCCCCTAAATCTATGCATCGTCGCTTTTACCTACGTGAGCGGT
>NW_008768632.1:0-425 GCF_000715545.1 Opisthorchis viverrini
GAAGGAAATTGTATCGGAATAACCCAAAATGTGTGTTGACCACTGTGAGTTTACTAGAGGCTTCGTCCGGTGGTATTTGAATGTAGGGATTCATTAGATTGGATTTTGAAAACACTTGAACCTGATAGACGATACAGTACATATTCAGGCTCTTCAGTGCGATCATAAAATTGAAGCCAATAATAAAAGGTTGCTGAACAGGTGAGTTCGCTCGGAAGTGGATATTGTTGATGCACTTGCTGACCACAGCCGAAATTCTAGTTTAGCAGGTCACCGTCTTTGGATTTACGAAATGCGTGCTTAGTATTCTCGTAGGTATCTTGGTACATAATCTCCCAGAAGTCGGTCAAAAGGATTTCCTTCATTGCAGGGGAAACCCGGTTTATCAGTTTCAGGCTATGGGTTATTATTATATCATAGGCATC
>NW_008768633.1:0-425 GCF_000715545.1 Opisthorchis viverrini
CTCATTTGTGTCGAGCTCGCACAAGCTGACTTGTCCCATATTATTCGACATGACAGAGTCGATGGTGCGCGGCACCTAACGTAATCCCTGTCTCGCTTCGACGCGTCAATACATACTTTCGGCCAACCACAACCGGACTAGAAAACCATTGTTGCTCCTCTTATTGTACACAAAAGGACATTTGACTCTGTTCACAGTAGAGTTCATTAAGGTCATGGTGGCCGTAAACAGAGGTGCTTAACAGGGGCCGAGTTCATTACCATATCAACAAAGATACAGTGGTAACTTTGGGGTCACTTTGCCTAGTACTAAAAACCCAGCTGGACACAGAAGTGTGTTATACTGCCATCCGCAAATATTTGGACGACGGGATGATTATAACAGACAAGCCCAACCCTATTTCGGACAAGGACAAAAAATCGGAC
>NW_008768634.1:0-425 GCF_000715545.1 Opisthorchis viverrini
TCCGATTTTATCGCCTGGCCGGAATGTTGGAAAAACGAGTTAATCTACCTCGATGTTCTTGATAACCTGAATTTTCTGTCTCCTTAGGGCCTTTAGTTTTTCTGTTTCGTCTAATGTCAGTTCTTAAATTATCGGATCCTTAGCAAACTGCGAAAAATATAACCAACCATCATATTCCATAACCATTAATCATCCAAACGGAGTCAGCAGTGTGGGCGCGAAGCAACCAAACGGGCAGCAGAAAAATCAGGACTATGATTGGTCGATAGGAAGCACGGATTCACAGGTTGACATCGACCAGCTGTTTGTCCAAATTTTCCGAATAGAGTTTGCTCTTTTGTTTCAGTCAACCTCATTTTGACTGAAAAGCGCAAGTTAGGAGGAGGTGCAGTACCATTTGTAGTGTCTGTAATCCGCTGTCACAT
>NW_008768635.1:0-425 GCF_000715545.1 Opisthorchis viverrini
ACCACTTGGGTCATCTCGACCCCAGGAACAACTGCATTTGGATGTCAAGACTTGCAGAAACAATACCGAGTAACTGCGGTTCGGGCGTTTTCCTCATCATAAGAATGGCTGAACTTAATGAGAAATTAAACAGCAATGATGGCCTACTTACAGCTCATTCCACGATACCCGCATAGAATTGTCAGTCGAAGCATCATGATACTGCACTGTTGTTTATAGATGGCTGTTGAAGATGCGTAGCGCTCAGGACCCATAAAGGTGTCTAAAAATGGGGTATCTAATCGTTTGTTTCATTCCGCGCTGCGGTGTTCACCGACAACTTTAGGCGCTGACGGCGGGAATCAGGCACGTCCAACTTATCAGTATTTCCTTGTAATGTGGAAAGATTTCATCATCTTCAGTGGAGATTTCATCCTGTCAGTGAA
>NW_008768636.1:0-425 GCF_000715545.1 Opisthorchis viverrini
AGTCGAGTGGCAGAGGTCGAGTTCGAATCTGATCCAACAAACACTCAGTGCAAAGCGACTGGGAAACTGTAGTTTTTTGTTGGTCTAACAGAAGCACACTCATCGTCCAATCCTTGAGCCACGTTCAAGGAAAATCACATGGATTTCAAAAGGGGATTTACAACGATCAAATGACATTCAGTCTAGCAGTAGCCTAGTTACATTCGGACTACTGAGAGACAGCATAGAACTCTATAGTAATAAGGGTTTTAGCTGATTAACCCATCTGCGTGTTTGACGTTTAAGTCACTCCAACATGACTGGATTTAATAGCTGGCTACTTACGCACTAGTACAGAGCAAAATACTCAAAATGTTTGGTCTGCTTTGTGCGTGCCTGTGGTCAAAAATTTCAAGATGGAACACTAAAACATCATCGTTTCGTAC
>NW_008768637.1:0-425 GCF_000715545.1 Opisthorchis viverrini
TCTTCGTCGTCTTACGGTGGCACGCGAATCCTTGCTGGTGAGAATGTTGTCGATTTGGAGCACTCAGACGACGTCGTCTTCATTTTTGTAGATGAACCACGAAACTTAACCTCTGAGCTACCTCCAGCTCTTAGGTCTTGTACCATGGATGCGTTATTCACGGTCACTCGAGATGGCAGTGATTTTGGATCGTCCCATTTACTTGATGAATCGGGAAACTGAAAATCTGCACGGTGAAGCCGAGTTATCGCCTGTCGAGACGTGCACCGTTCTGTTGCCCAGTTCGAAGTTGCGGAAACCTAGGGGTGAACAGAATTTGACCTGGCAGTAAGGAATGATGTTTCTAAAAATTCTTGTTGTTACTGCTGTTCAGCTTTCACGATGGGGTTCAGATACCTGTCCCTGCACCTAGCTGGAGACACGGA
>NW_008768638.1:0-425 GCF_000715545.1 Opisthorchis viverrini
CCTTTCTTCTACCAAAATTCTCTTAGTGGTCGGTTTGGTGAGGTAATTATCAGGGAACCATGACAGCAAACTTTCACGGTCATTTCAAAGTGAAACAACCTTGATATTTCACTTAGCAAATTTAAATATCTTTTTCACCCTAAATCTGTGAACATGAACGAACCTCATATCTGGTTGTTTTGTAGTAACGCTTGAACCCTTAGCTAAACTGATAATATTCAACTCGGAGCATTGCATCAACTAATTTCAATAGATCTTTGCGCCAGACGTGTTGGCCTGATTTATTCCCAGTTTGAATACTTCGTGCTGCGCGAAACGTTATTCGACCGATCTTATCTTCGTTACGAGAGTGATCAGTGCACCTCATCTCAGTGATTGTTTGTTAATTTAAATAAATTATAATATGATATAATATGATATGATAT
>NW_008768639.1:0-425 GCF_000715545.1 Opisthorchis viverrini
GTTTTAGAAGACATAAGTCACTTAAAATTGCGGGTCAGTTCTGAAAGGCCCGGTTATGTAAAGTGATCAAATACTTGAAAGGGAAGTCATTTGCAGGCATTTTACGAGTCCGTTGATTGTGTCATAAACATTTGGCTCCAACGATAAAGTCCACAAATTTTCCTTGTTTCTTGCTAACATCATAACTATCTCGAATGAATGAGGCAAGGAAAACGAGTAACGAATCACTTCATTATTCGAGAGACGCGGTTTTGGGCTGGCAGAAAATGGTTAAGTGCGTCCAGTCGTTCAAGGATTTGTGTGGTGCTCAGTTTTCCAATTTCATCTGGTTACTGGCCCTAATACTTGTTCTCTCATGATGAATGGGCTTTTCACTGGTATGTACGAAGAGTAGCTGAGGTTCGTAATGCATTACTCATAAGTTT
>NW_008768640.1:0-425 GCF_000715545.1 Opisthorchis viverrini
GCTGCCTACAAACATTGAACAAAATAATAGCTTTCTAAATCCACGAGATAATTTCTATGTAAGAGCTTTTAACGTTCATACTCTATGTCAAGTTGGTAAACAGGCACTGCTTGCAGGAACCTTGTGCGCCATTAAAATAGACGTAAAATAGTATGTATACTTTCTATCGAGAGCTATCCGGGATCATTTGTCAGGCAAAAGGCACTGACGCTCTGATCCTCGCAGGCGATTTCAATGCTCATGTAGGTCGTCTGAGCTCCTCGGGATCACATTTGGTTGGTCGATTTGGAGTCGATGCTCGCCGCACGGAAAACGGAGATCGACTCCTGAGATCGACGAACTGTTTCTGGCAAGTACGAACTTTCAAAATAAACGTTCGCAGTGCGTTACCTGGCGGTCGCCATTTACAAACCTACCGTGGACCC
>NW_008768641.1:0-425 GCF_000715545.1 Opisthorchis viverrini
TTACCACTTGGGCCATCTCGCCCCAACAGAGCCTGGAGCTGCAGTTGGTTACTCGCCACTGTCGTTCGAATGACGTCAACTCAGATTCTAATATCATCCTACCTTTTGTCTCCTCAGAATAAGAACGATGTCAACAGTGCAGCACGGTTCTGAGTGACCGTTACGCCTGGACAAGACTAGCTCAGGTGTTTAGGGAAAACATACTACTTATGAGGTTGTTGAAATCTCTCTGACAACCCAAGACCAGTTTCACTCTTCTTATGGTTCATCTGGTAGACGCAGTCCCTAAGTTTCTAGTGGCATCATGTTCCACTTCAGCATCATAAACGGGAGATAAATCTGGATTCGGTAGGGTCTGCAAATAAGTGTAGTTCCAGAATTAGGCCGGACGTCCTTTTTCTGTTCGCTGTTCATTGTAGCCCATC
>NW_008768642.1:0-425 GCF_000715545.1 Opisthorchis viverrini
CGACATTTGACGCGATAGTTACGCACATTTTTGATATTGAGTACCTTTGCAAAGTGGTCAGCAAAGTACTGCCGAATCTCTGATAGTGGAGCACCGTATTTCAAAAGGGTACAGCCCTCCTTAATTCATTATTTGTCAGTCGCCAGTTGATGGGGAGACTGCCAAAAATAAACTTTCTGCGTGGATGTTTGTCCTCCAGGTAGTAGGAAGCAACCGTCAAGCATTCATGGTACCGGCGAACGTGCAATCTTGCCGGACAATCATCACGACGTGTGCTACCGCGTACACAAAATCAACTATGAACTTACTAGGTGCGACGAACTCCACGGCTTCGGCCTCGTCTGCAGGGATGTCTGCTCCAACGGTAGAAGGCTTTTTCATACAAAATTAACGAATTGCTGCTCTTTTTGGAGTTAATGCGGACG
>NW_008768643.1:0-425 GCF_000715545.1 Opisthorchis viverrini
CCCCCTCTTTATTAATGTGGCTTTTCTCGAAATCCAACACCATTTCCAGTGAAGACGTTGAACGCATCTGTAGTAAAAATACTTTCAGTTCGTTAAAAAAACATGCTTCTCACTAGTAATACCTAGACGAGCATAAACCGCACAATATCACTGCATTCCACTCAAAAGTTTGCCAGCCTTATGGCGTATGGAATGTCGTGGAATCCACGAACAGAACGTGGAATCACGACGAAAATTCTGAAACCCACGATGTGTTCCAGAAAATGTACTGAGTCTTACTCTTACAATCCGCGTTTACCGCCAAACCTATCGTAGAAACGCCCTTTTCTAGACCATCGAATATTCCCCTAGTCATGGGGTGATTACAAACGATGCGTGAGTAGAAATGCTCATTTGCTATGCCAATTTCGTGCAATTTGGTTTCA
>NW_008768644.1:0-425 GCF_000715545.1 Opisthorchis viverrini
GTCAACCTCGAACTCAATGAGTGCGATAAGCAGCAGTTTTCGAAATACTCGTTGGCTCTCCATTGTGTTGCTTCTAACTGACTGCAGTTCAGAAGTGATGAGATCCGATCGATCACCTCCAGTCTCGTCTGATGAAAACATTATATGGTTATTTAAGTGAGTGTCGCATTCGTCCTGCTTTCAACTGAAATCTTGTCCATTATGGGACATCACCACAAAGAGATCCAAATCGGGCTGTATGCAACGGTGTGATTGAGGAAAACCACCGGAGAAACATTTAGCGCGTTTGTCTCCAGTAGCCGCAACAATGCACTGGCTGATATGACTATCTCAAACGGGGCATAACGAAGTCGCCAGCAGCAATAAAGACCAACCATGATTGGAAGTGTTGACACTCGCGTGACAAGGTCTGATCTGACCAACAT
>NW_008768645.1:0-425 GCF_000715545.1 Opisthorchis viverrini
TTAAAAGTGGCGAGCAAAAAGAATACGAGTGAGGGCATAACTTAAAGCTTCCTGCCTAGAACGTGCCTATTTGGGGTACTGAATCTTAACTGTACTTTGATTGTTTCTGAAATTGATGCCCTGAAAACTATGGAGCCGTCGTTCTCATGATGACCTGGAGACATTCCACGGTCAAACGCAGTAGGCTTACTTGCGCCATGCTAAGGTCACCTCATGCTTCAAACATTCAGCACGATCATGCATTTCGTTTCGTCCTCCGATCGCTTGTCCGCGCATTCCCTGAGCTTTTACTCCTTCTAAACTCAACCTCCAGTTTCGTTAAGCATCTTTTCCCACGAAGCATGCAATAACATAAAGCCATCCATATCTTTGGTCGGTGTACTACGGCTTTCTCCTACCCGTTGACATGTCTTCCTCTGCAACTA
>NW_008768646.1:0-425 GCF_000715545.1 Opisthorchis viverrini
TCGGTCAATGTGACGGAGCAGATACATCGTATGCGTTAGCTGGTAGGATTTTGACTTGGTGTGCTCTTCAAAACCTGGGCATAAGATGGTTTTTCGGTTTTGTCAGGATGCTGTCGATGGGGATATGGTCCCTAGGGGTGCGAATAATCCGATCGCGCTCGAGGGACATGAAAAGAGTAGGCCTGCTCAAACTAAGCCATGGCTCCGATATAGACAGAGAAACAGCCTTGTCAGTAAGTGCAGGTTACATACTGCTTGGGAATCAGCGAACAGAATCACATTACTTCTCAGATCTGCAAGATCAGGTTATATAGCATCATGCAAAACTGAGAGGTTTGACGGAACATACTACTTATAAGATTGTTCAAGGTGGCTCGAAGGTCCTCGAGTGGTTTCATCCTCCTTGGAGCTCATCAGGTAGATGC
>NW_008768647.1:0-425 GCF_000715545.1 Opisthorchis viverrini
TACACTGAGATGCTTATGATATGATAACAAATTAGGTGTATCGAGCTAGTTGGATACCCCTGTAGGCGCATTTCTCGTGGCAAAATATGGAAAGGCATGTTTGCAAGGAAAGAAGTCATAATTGGCCATTATATCCTCGTATATTTTCGCAGAAGCTATATGTGTGTCGCCTTGCAAATGCAGTCGTGTCTCGAGTTCTCGGTCTTCCTATCGCGTAGTTTAGCAGGCTCGTTGCAGGTGTAACCAATAGAGGGCTACTCATAATACAACACTGGAAAAGAGGCGTTCATTATGGCGATTTCATTTGAGCAGACGCATTCTCTACTCAAACAACAGCAGTAGCAGTTTGGGCTGGCGCGATTAAAGCTCATCGAGTAGCTGAATGAGAAATAGTCATTGCAGCAACCACTTGGTCGGACGATTGT
>NW_008768648.1:0-425 GCF_000715545.1 Opisthorchis viverrini
ACTACTCATAATGTTGCTGAAAATTTGTCAACAGCCCGCGACCGGTTTCGGTCTTCTTGGTGCTCATCACGTAGATGCAGCTCCCAAGCTTCCGCCAAGCTCATGCTTTACTCGAAAACAAATGAGTGTATTTCGCTAACTTTTTTTTCGTATTTCTACCAGGGAACTTGCAGACAGGTTATCTGTTGCCTCACAACGTATTAATGACCTGACGAAAAAGTGTTTTCAATCGCATGATGATGAAGGACCCATCTTTTCATCATCAATTTCTTATGCCAAGTTTACTATCCAACCGGTAACAGCTCAGAAGCATCATAACTGAGAGATTTAACTGGGTTCCATATGAGTCTCTTGCAAAATCAAATTTGCCTGCAAACAAGTGTGGTTCGCTAACTTCAATCGAAACATAAGGTTGACGAAAACGC
>NW_008768649.1:0-425 GCF_000715545.1 Opisthorchis viverrini
AAAAAACAGTTTTTGGTTTGGTAAAGAACTTGTAACATCCGTTAAATTGTTAAGGAATTGTATAACCGTTCTGAACGCCCTAAACGTGAAAAAAGAATGGCGAGTATTTTGGGGAATATACACAAATACACGATTTGGAGAAGCATTAGGCAGACGAATAAACAAAAACACAGGGATTCTCCTGCTGTTCTCTGTTTATTCTAACTGACACAAGTACTCCTACGCAATTGTAATCCGCAGCAGATTCCTGCCAATGTGCGTTGTGGCAGCTTAACGGCTGAACTCACGACCTACCCGACCTATTCTACACATAAAAATGCAACGTGCTCAACTTTCTGGATATAAAATCGAATTTCAGTAATTTTTTATATGCAAAGAAGTAGAGTAACACGTGGCGTCCTTGCCGACGTTTTAGTCAACCTATT
>NW_008768650.1:0-425 GCF_000715545.1 Opisthorchis viverrini
CGCACTTATACAAGATACACCGCGACTCATGCTTCAACCACAAAATTCGCACTCCGTGGTCAAACATTGGCAAACTCTTCAAGTGCCGGCTTCTCAAATGAAAGTTTTAGTTGTCTTACGAAATAATTCTCACTCTGGGCTACTTACAGAATGTTGATAGTTTGAAGGGACTTCGCAGTGTTCAGCTGTTTCTTTTCTACTTGTAGGCATATAGAACAGGTCATGAAACAGGTCATTGCTGTGCACCAAGTCTCTTACTGAATTTCATACTATTCATAAGACTAAGCAACGTGAGGTTTTATGCCAGGCGACTGGTAAATGTAGGAATGCAACCACGTTGCTAAATGTCACATGCATCAGAAACAGTCGGCATAGGATCACAGGTCTTTTGTTAACTAGAAAGCAGGGTTTTATCTCCGCTGGTT
>NW_008768651.1:0-425 GCF_000715545.1 Opisthorchis viverrini
TAATTCCGCATATTTGTGACCCGTGCTTCAATCTGTAAATTGCTATCCCTCCGTTACGGTTGTGCAAATAACCTGCCTGCTCGCCTATCAAACTCTTCCTTTCAAACGGACAAGTCTATTGTTGTCCGTCTAAAATGTTCTGCGATGGAGAACAAACACGTGAATAGAAATGCCCCAGTATATTTTTATGCGCTTGCATTGCTCACCAAAATTGATACGAATACCACGTTGTCGTGTTTGCCTAGCTGTTGTCTAGTGATGAATTTAGACTGCGTCTGTATCGGATTTGTCTGTTGTGTTGGCCCACGCCTCTCTATAGATATCTCAATACGATTAGTCGTCTTGTTCGCCAACTGTGTCAACCAAGTTTTCTACGTTTGGTGCCGCCATCCGCGTGCATAGTGATTTAGCTTTCGCTTCTAGAA
>NW_008768652.1:0-425 GCF_000715545.1 Opisthorchis viverrini
AGTAATTGTCACGTGACCTCTACAGTGTCACATCAGACCTTGTGCAGCGACAATATTTTTGGCCAACATCCTGGGCGCATTATCGGTGAAGGCAATCAATCCCTTGCTCATTCAGTATTTGTTCTCTACGGACGAGAGGATACAAAACCTTACCCTATTCGTCTTGAATCCATCAAGCTTTTGTGTGACTTCCCGTCTGTACATCTATTTTCCGCAGCAGACCAAAATTTCACCATCTACTGACTTTCTTTCACTATGAAGCGATGCGCACAAGAGTTTGACGTCTCCGCATTGGCTGAACTTTCTACAATTCTCTTACAATTTGTAAACACTGCTAGTTATGAGCAGTCTTCTGCATGGTGCGCAGTTCCCCATGTGATGACCTAAATATTTCACGCTCTCTTCGGAGTTTTCCCTGAGCTACT
>NW_008768653.1:0-425 GCF_000715545.1 Opisthorchis viverrini
ATAAGGTAGGAGCGACGGCCTATATATACTCCCTCTCCGCCACATTCGAAAATGGCGCCTGATATCGAACAGATCGAAAACAATCATCCGCAATCCTGTGGGAGGTCAAATTGCAGTTACACATTGCACGCGGTCGACTTCATGCAAATATTTCCCTTGGTCAAATTTCAGAAAACCCGAAGCCACGGGCTAGTACAAACGTGTTTTGTAACAGAACTGTGAGCCACAGCTGAAATTAGCTGACCACATATGAGCTGAGATTTTTGACCTATGTTGAGCTGAGCTGTGCTGAGCTGCGTTGAACTAAGTTGAGCTGAGCTGAGCTGAGCTGAGCTGAAATTAGTTTATCTTAGATGTGATTATTTGTGAAAAAACCGACCATGTCACGTGGCCTCAAAATAAAATCGCTGTATCTCGCACATATT
>NW_008768654.1:0-425 GCF_000715545.1 Opisthorchis viverrini
TTTGATTCCGTTTATAGTTGTGGAAATTCGCACAGAAAAAGCGTCAATGCCGAAAAAGCAACCTAAAGGGGACCAAAAGATGCCCAAACCACTTAAAAATACTGGTTAGTGCTCAAATCTTGCTTCTTCATGATATCATATCTCTCTCCTATGTTTGTCGTCCGCATATCAGATTTTCCAACAGTTGTCAGTGGTGCCAGCTTTACTAAGTTCAGCTTGTCTCCATTTCCAGAGGTTCCTCCCCAAGTCGGCAGTGGCTCTGAAGAGGAGGCCGAAGATGATGAAGAATCACAAGATGACGACCAAACACCGGGCAAATTTGATGTAAAAGCAAGCGGAGATAAGAAGAAAGAAGAATCCGTCAGCGAAGACGACGAGGATGAAGATGAAAGCGATGATGACGATGACGACGAAGACGAGGATGA
>NW_008768655.1:0-425 GCF_000715545.1 Opisthorchis viverrini
TGAAGTTAACTCAGGTGGAGTGAAAGAGCGCTTGGACTCAACAGTTGGACACACAAAACAGATGTCCGGTCACATATCATCCCTACCGGAAATGGCTGTCGCCAGAGGAGATGGTAATCAACAATTCCCTGAGACAATGTTCGCTCTTCAATGACTTCCAAAATTATCTGCCGTTAGACGATGATTCCTGGAGATTGAAACTTCCGCCGCGCACTTCACATTTTCTGTGACCGGCTTCGAACAGCAAGACATGCAGGATTATCGTCCAAAAAGTCAACGGAGCGGGTGGGTGCACGTTCACACTGAACAAACTGACTGTGGCGCGGAATGTTATTGGCTTATTTGAGTGACTGAGCCAATCAATTACCTGCGGCTTGACTCACGCGTACGGGTTCCAGTCAAGGCTTAGTGTGTTCAGAAATCAA
>NW_008768656.1:0-425 GCF_000715545.1 Opisthorchis viverrini
CAATCAACAACTTGATATCTGCAGTTTAACGCGGATTCTTCCCAAACCGTTCTTGTGTGGCGAACATGATCTTATCCATGGGCAGTGTTGGTTTCCCACATGGATCAACGATGAACAGCTGTCATTTTCCTTTCTGGTCTGACTTCCGATGGGTAATGATTTGCGCCGGTTTATTGTAGCGCCGTTTTGTTTCCTTGCTTCTCGTTTCCTCGGTTTCGCTCCTGTGTAAGTTCCGCTTACTGTCCAGCAACTGATGTCAACATTTTGTTGCCCGTCCGTCATTGCATGCAAGCTTGCCTCGATTCCACCTATCTTAGAACGTCCGCTTTGGCAGGAAAACGGACTGGCCATGGGTCAAACTCAGACCCCCCCGAGTGGTAGGTAAGTGTGCCGTCCAATACACCACTCTGACACACAGAAAGGTC
>NW_008768657.1:0-424 GCF_000715545.1 Opisthorchis viverrini
ATCACCAACAAAAGATAATTCGTTCATCAAGCGTTAATTAAAGCTTCATTGAGACACGGCGATCATCGCGTGCTGACGATTGATGTTATCTGCTACTGGGCGAGAAATCCGACACTTCTGACATGAATTCGGAAATTCTGCCACGCCGACTTTCCAGAAAAATGGATTCATTTGGGAATTCAAAATGGAAAATGCTTCACTAGAAGACTTGGAGAGGATCATTTCCCTAAAAATCCACTAGGCGGACACGATTTCCGTCCGAAAATAGATTGAAGTCGGATGGACCAAAACTACCCAAAAGGATCCGGTGTCTTCTGAAAAACAGGCCCCAACTATTCTTCCAGGAGACAAGCACAGGTAGCACCAAAGAAGAGCTGCCAATTCGTAAAATTCCGAACTGCTGTAAATCAGAAATCCACCGATG
>NW_008768658.1:0-424 GCF_000715545.1 Opisthorchis viverrini
TCTCATATTAAAACGACCCGTAAAATTATGTGTTGACTGGTGCCGAGTGTTGTGGTTGTAAACGACATCGCGAAGCGCATTTGGAACCAAAGCGATGGTGAAAATATACTGAACTTTACAGTACCAGAGATTGTGGAGAATTTTTATATGACCCTGGATGATATTTATGAATAATCTGGGCGTCAGTATGACAGAGAGCTCGGAAGATCAGTGTTAATACCTGATGGAATACATGTGAAAACTACCTGCCTTAATATTTATTGGAAACTCCTGTAGGGGGAGTAGCATACCAAAATATCACAGTGGAGGAAATGGCGTCCTAAAAATTCCTTTAGGTCAAATCAAAGGAAGCAAGTTCTCCAAAGAGGTACTTCTGATCTATCTTGGTGTCTTAATAATATGAATGCTTTCCGCGGGTTTTCAT
>NW_008768659.1:0-424 GCF_000715545.1 Opisthorchis viverrini
GTTGAAGTGGCGCGTGCACCACGCCGGTGGCCTGTAGCAGGTCATCAGAAGGCCTCTGGGCACGTCGATTGGCTCACGCGCGTGAAAGAGAAGCAAAACACTTATCACCGTAATGGCAGTGATCTGTGATAGGGTCAGCTACGTTCTTCGTGTGGTTTCACGGATAACAGCGTATGCCAACAATAAAGTTCTTACGCACTGAACTACGTGTATGCCAAATCTTGGCACCATTAGACAGATTGATTCGAGATGAGTAAATCGTTGTTAATATCAGTTTTCTGGTACAAACCCAAAAATGCTATCAAACTGTTAGCACATAGGCTGATATCTACTCGTGCACCTTTCATCAATTCATACTGCTACCCTACAAACACCCGGTTTCGACCTCAGTGGACCACTAGTCGGCCTGCAGTGGGTCAAGTAA
>NW_008768660.1:0-424 GCF_000715545.1 Opisthorchis viverrini
CTAAATTGGGTTTGGGTCTTGCTCTTTCGTCAAAGAAGTGCCAATACAGGTAGTTTAGGGTCGGGAGCCAATCCAGTTATCGTTTCGGTAGTTCACACAATACTTTTGTTCTGGCTACCTTGGGTGATGCAAGCGATTACAATGGGTTAGCTTGATGAACAGAGTGGGGAAGTTAAGTTGACGAGGAGTATGTAAGTTGTCTTTGGCTTGTTACATTATGCAAAGATTGAAAGACAGTTTCTTTTATTTTAGAGTAATAACACCTGGGATACCATATTAAATCTTTGTCGATGTGCATATCGTGTCGTTTGTGCAAACGTACCAAATGAGGTAGAGTGTGACACCAGACTCCCCGCAATCCCTATATATACCAACCTAGTTTGTCCGATCTGGGACTACCGCATTTGAAAGGCTATTTGCTTTT
>NW_008768661.1:0-424 GCF_000715545.1 Opisthorchis viverrini
AAGAATTCTCAGCAACCTTACGAGTAGTGCATTACTTCAAGACAAAGCACGGTAAATTATTTGTTATAGGGAATTTTCAGATCGCATATTGCATGAATGTTATTACCTAATTCGATAAAAATGATAAAGAAGTTTCCATTCCCGTGTTTTCTTTTTCATCCCCAAGAAACCAAATCCAGTGTGTGGCAGCTTATTTCATCCTAGACCGAGCCGAGTAGTTGGTGAAGAGGACTGTCTGTTCGACGTGAGTGACGCTCACGGTCATGCCTCTGAGAAAACTACTCGTCGAATATCTGCAGTTCACATAATCTCATCTGATACAAGTTGATTAGAGGCCAACTCATGTTCTGTCAGCACAGAATGTACAGAGGTCTCGGGAAAAAATGAACAAAGAGTGGCGGGTGAAATGAAAATTGTTTTTTTC
>NW_008768662.1:0-424 GCF_000715545.1 Opisthorchis viverrini
TATGAAAGCGTTTGAAGGTTGGCACCCTGGCACCATAATTAACAATAAAAATAGGAGTAAGCCCGACTGGGTTCTCTGATGAAATGGCCTCATCGATTCACACAGGTCGAAACAGCTCTAATGTGTTAACCTTCTCATGACACACTCTTGAATTTACGAAGGATTTAAAATACTTCTAAATAGACACTTAAGGTGTTTTGGTTATCCACCGTTGCTGTTGCCTTACAAGCAACGCATGGAAAACGAATTCGTGAAACATTAATTTTGGCACTACAGATTCTGAAGCCATCTACAAACCCAAAATCTTAATGACAAACTAGTCACTCTGTTTAAGCTAAATTCTTAATTACAGTCATAATGTACATTGAAATTCAGTCCGTAAATGAGATCCTCGTTTACACTGCTTGGCTCACGAGTGGCCTTA
>NW_008768663.1:0-424 GCF_000715545.1 Opisthorchis viverrini
CATCAACACATTTTCTGTCAGCTAAACTAACGCAGTAGATTAGTACTTCAAAGCTGTACAGTGCTACAGGTATTTTATCTCCAATGAAAATGGGTCGCAGTTGTAGATCTTAATAAGAACGGAGGCATCCTTCCTAAAATGTCTGTAAAATAAAACCTTAAAACGCTGGATGAATGCTTTATACTCAGCTTAACGTATGAATCAGAACATGATAAACTCAAATTGACGTTGTTGGATCTGCCAAACCTGGATCTGGTCGCGTGATATTCTACATAAAGACGCAAAAATTGGCTTCGTAACCTGAGCTACAAAACTGAAGGTTTGTAATATAGATGAAAGCAATTCTAATCAGAACACATACTGTCAGGCATGATCATGCTGCTGCAGTTAGAATAAAAGCTTAGCTGGCCGGATTCACTGTTAC
>NW_008768664.1:0-424 GCF_000715545.1 Opisthorchis viverrini
GATGTTGCTGTCTTTGATGATGATGTTAGGGTGCTAAAATATCTCGTTCCAGTGTTTTTAACTTTCCTCTTTTCCTGCAATATGACTGATCGAGCTCTCGTCCTGGCTGAGAATTTGTCCGCTTGTTCCTACGCCACCTATAGTAGCGGTCATTCTGTCCACCCGAAAAATGACGACCGGACTTTAAGGAACCTCACCATCCCTTACAAGTTTTTACTGACCGCCAGCGATTCAGCAGAATCTGTTGAACCTCGTAAAGTTTATTCCTGTAGGCTGTTGCAAACGAAAGACCAAGCTAACTGGAGAAAGAATTAGAACGCGTATTGTGATTTGAAGCTGCCTAAGTCACCCTTAGTTGGATGAGGCGAGCCCGCAATCCGTGAAGCCGATGCCTAATAGCATGTCACAAGTCCACGTTAGTCAT
>NW_008768665.1:0-424 GCF_000715545.1 Opisthorchis viverrini
TGACAGCAAGCAAGTGACAAAAGATAATAAGAACTTGGCCGCCTGTAGGAGCCTTTTAAAAGATGGTGTGAGAATGCGATAATTTGGAAAATCGTGCAACATCGGCTATGTTTGCGAGTATCTGGCGGCAATAAAAGTAAGGCAACAAATCATATGGCTTATTTGGTTGCCTGCAAATGCCCCTCCACCACCCGGAGCATTCAAAGTGAATTACACTGTGACAGGAGGCGGGTTTTCCGCATATGCTACAAGGCTGTGGAATCGTTTGTCTTAGTTGTCTGACACTGTAGAAAAGCAAGAACCTCTGTAAAGAAAAAGTGAACACTCGATGTAGCAAACAATGGATCCACAGCGACAGGCAAGGAGTGCTGTTGTGTAGAAAACTAGAAAAATAACATTGTCAGGGCATCTGTTGGATAAAAAG
>NW_008768666.1:0-424 GCF_000715545.1 Opisthorchis viverrini
GGCCAACGATTACACAAACAGCTATCACGTTGGGTGTGCATGAGACTAATATGACTGATGTAACATCATACACCCAAACAAGCGCTTCAGATTAGTTTCTGAGCCACCATCTTCACCAGAATGGTCAACGTTATCGTGCGGGAATGCTGGTGGTGCACGGCTCGATATATTGTCTACGATGGGTGCTGCTTGGTAACCGATGATTTCTGTCTATTGGAAATTCATCATATTTGTGTACATTACCTGTAAGCTCATATGTTCACCGCAACACAAGTGACATAGCTCGATGGTCGCACAATAGAATGTATCTCTCGAAATCTACATTTGCACGATTGCCACTTCCTGGTGTGGAATACCTATACACGTCGAATAATCACGCGAATCAACTCAATTAGTCGTTTGCTGAGTTGAGCGAATTCTCGGG
>NW_008768667.1:0-424 GCF_000715545.1 Opisthorchis viverrini
TCAATAACAGACCCGGGGTTTACGTCAATGGACCATCCGACTGGCTCCGGATGTTCTCATGAGAAATATTCTCAGCTTGTTTCGTACCCGAGCACTGCCGTTTTGTAATATCCTCGTTCCAGCTGTCTTCGTTAATCGAATGAGCGGTGCATCCGAAACATATTTTCTATTTGGCGTGTATGAATTATAAGACAATCGGACGAATGCGCGCTGCTCTGATGAAATATCTGGGACGAATATAATCACGAATTAGTATCATCAGTTGCGAACTATATGAACAAGTATCGGGGTGATATATTCCACGCGCCCAGTAATGCAGTTTAATTGCCGGAATAAAGAATTCCGGTGCATGTTTGTTCCATTCGTTCATGTGCCTATGCGCATGGTGAGTTCACTGAATGCTTCCGCACAACACATGGTGACT
>NW_008768668.1:0-424 GCF_000715545.1 Opisthorchis viverrini
TTCAAGGAAAACCCAAAAACACACAAGACCTCAAGTTGCGTAACTTGCGCATTGCTATCATCACACAACGTGATTAAATGAGGATTCCCAGCTTACAAGTCTTTTGTCAGAGGAATGCATATCCTGACATGCTGCAATGCAACCAAGAAATTTATAATGAGGACAAGAACACATACGTGAACTAAACACCAATGTCTCGTCCGAATCACCGGCAAATAGCATCAAATCATGTGATTTGCCCGCGGTTCGAATATTTTGGGTGGCAATCGATTGCGAGCTTGTTGGAAAATTGCAGGTTTAATGCGCATCATCGAGCGGTGCGCAAAGAAAGCAACATCATTTATGTGCGACAAAGTGGTTTCCCAAACTCACCATCTACTATATTAAATTTGGCAAACAAGAAACATAAATATATCGAGATAAT
>NW_008768669.1:0-424 GCF_000715545.1 Opisthorchis viverrini
AGGAAGGCTAAAAGAAACATTTGGACCAAGATTAACAAGAACCGAGTATTCGTCCTACGAAACGGTCTTGGGGCCTTCAGTGATAGGAGTGTAAAGGCAGGAGGATGTTTCCTTCAGGCGACCAGCATGTTCCTAATTGTGGAAGCAGCGATGCTGCCTTTCCCCTGAGGAGGGACAGGCTGGAAAAGGTGGGCCCCGAAAACAGCACACTCCGTCTGGCAAGTCATTCTTGAATGTTCACCATCATATCTCTCTGTTGTAGGTACCCCTCCATGCCTCCAAACACAATTTTTGCAGCGCACATAGCACTCTAAAGTTTCTGAAAATCAAACTCTCCACCTCTGAATCGTCCGCCACACGGAAGCTGCTTTTGAGCCCTTAAAACCAAACAGTGGAAGAATAATTCTATAAAATTTGTGTATCG
>NW_008768670.1:0-424 GCF_000715545.1 Opisthorchis viverrini
CCAAACTGATTCACTGTAACACAATTTATGGTCACTCAAGTCTGGGCTCATCGCTTCTGCTATGATTAAAGTGGAGTAGAGTGTAGTGGCTGCCCAAACACCGCAACTACGGACGGATCGATCCGTTTAATCTATCAAGTGAGTATGCTCCATCCTACGTGACCATCAGTCATATTCAACCCGCAGATGAGAAGGAGATAGCGAAAAGATTTCGGTTATTTTTTTCTTTTCTCAATACTCGGGGTAGTTGATTCGAACGCTGTGCCCGCATATTAGGATTCAGTGACCGAGTTTGACGTCCTAACCGGGGTCGCCAAACTGACAGACCAATCAGCGGATGTTATGCTGAGTTGCACTGTTGGTTTGTCTAAGCTCAGCATGGGGATGCTCGACTGTGCTGAGACAAATGTGTACTATACAATAA
>NW_008768671.1:0-424 GCF_000715545.1 Opisthorchis viverrini
TCAGCAAATTCTACTCGGTAAGTCCCATTATTGTACTATCGATCGTTTCTCTGCTGTGTGGAACAAACGGGTGTTCTCTATTTATTTGATAAGCTGCTGCTGTTGTTAACTTTGGTCCGGTTCTGTTGTTTTAGCTGTTCGCGAAATATCCCTCACGTGTCATTCCGTTGTACATGGGGTTTGATTGCCGACCAGCTGAGCGACACCTGGTACAGGTACGGTTGACACTTGCACCACAAAGTAAAAGTTCCAGCTCAAGGTGTTAGGTAACACAGAATTTGTGGTGTGAATTTCACTGCCTCTCGAACATCGATTTCCCCCCTACTACGACGTGAATCTCTTTCAGCTTCGATTTTCGTTACAACTCCGCAGCAATTCCGCAAACAAAAGCGGCCCCTTAACTGTGCATCACATCAATCTTGCC
>NW_008768672.1:0-424 GCF_000715545.1 Opisthorchis viverrini
AGGAGAGTTTTCGTAGGCATGCACATATGCATGGTTCAAACAGAATCACCGGCGAATATGAAACCGCAAAACTGTGCGTCTCGGAATTGTCATCACTATTATCGCGAGATCTCATTATTTATGCGCCTCACTAGAAGGTAATCAACTAATTCCGTCATGCTGCTGATGCATGAGCTTCATTCAATTGCTCTACGGTGATTAGTGAGCCACGAAGTTCACGGATAGGACTACCAATCAAATTTGACCTTACGTGTGCGTCCGTCTGCTTTGTCACCCAACACAATCCATTCCTTGTTGGTCCACTTTTTGTTCTTTTCATCACCAGTAACAGTAACACTAAGCCACAGTGGTATTCAAACTATCAACAACCATTAGAGTTATGCCGAATAACTGGAGGACTATTCACAAAATAACGACGACTAAA
>NW_008768673.1:0-424 GCF_000715545.1 Opisthorchis viverrini
CCTCAAAAAACCGTTGGTGCATTGAGTGTATCAAATTCAGTCTAGATGTTCCAAACGATGTGTGTGCCCAATTCACCCGGTTTACTCGGCATAAGGACGGTGGACCGACAGCGCAAATTCGGCGGCATGAGATGCTCATCAGTAGTCAGATTGAGGTAGGATAAATCAACATATCGACAGTTAGCCGTGGAAAATTTGAATCGCGTATACTTAAGGATAAATGTATCCCATTGATTTGCGGGCCAAACGTGATTCGGTATCACCAGACCCATAGGTGCAGAAAAATCTGCACCTTGGTATCACTATGTGGGATATTTTTGCAAAACAAAATTTGGGCACTGACGATCCCTGTGCTGCCGACGCACCTGTAATCGTCCGTTAAAGTTCACTAATTCATTTACTTTCAATTGCAAGGCCTCACTAG
>NW_008768674.1:0-424 GCF_000715545.1 Opisthorchis viverrini
ACTTTTATATATGCCTTTCTTCATCCAAAAGCAGCAGGCAAGTTACCACTAAAAACTTGTGCTACATCAGTGTACTGACGGACAAGCTTTGCGCTTATGCCGAGGACTACTTTTTTGGAAATCCAAACACTTCGTATTTCTGCGACACACGCTCTATTTTCTACTGATTATTTCTGCTACTAACCAAAGGTTCCGCAAAATATTTAGGTGAACTCAATTTATTTAGAAATAGTTTGACACATCAGCCAAATTGCACGGGGATATTAACCACAATTTAGTGCCACGCTCTGGTGTGTTTACCAAAACGCAAAGATTTGCATTTTTGTATGGATATTTGGCGTGAAAAAAGTTTAAAACTTTCAACCCACATGCATTGGTAATACTTGATTTCTCCTTACATTCGGAACTGCACACAATTCTGGAT
>NW_008768675.1:0-424 GCF_000715545.1 Opisthorchis viverrini
CGCATGCCTCATCAGTAGTATTCACTGTTACACCAGTAGTGCCCAACTGACGGATATTGACGAGATTTTAAGGCAACAAACCATAATCAGCTACAGGCTGCTGGTCAGCAGTATGATAATTGACACCTGTCTGAAAAATCAAATTTTCCTATCATCCACTTCTTGACATGTGATCCGGTTTTGGCAGCTTCACCCAATGCCGGTGGCAACGATAAAGATTTGGGGGATATTTTATTTTCCTAAACCAACAATTTACTGTTTGCAGGATGCACTGAGGTAGTGGTTTAACGAACCCAGATTTAAGCCCTCCATATAGGGCTCAGAAGTAGTGGGTATATGCATCATCCTAATCGGAATGTTCGGTGGTGCGCTGCGCATCATTTCGAGCTGATGTGCGATAAATAAAAACTACCTTCAGCATGGC
>NW_008768676.1:0-424 GCF_000715545.1 Opisthorchis viverrini
CACAAACGGGAGATTCAGCTGGGATCCAGTTGAGTCCCTCACTAAGATTAAAGTAAGGTGCAACTAAGTGCGTTTCGGGATCTGTGTACAACTTCGGTTCAAACAGAACATGAGTTTGACAGAAACACCCGGACTGCACCTACCTGATGGGTCACAAATGGGGCGAAACCGGTTGTGGTCTGTCTACGGCTTTCAGCAGTCTTATGGGTATTTTCCTTCATCAACACAATACGCCATACTTTGGTTTACAGTTGTAAAGCTGAACCAAACGGATGCAGACGTGCAGCTGACACTACGGCTGTCTATAACTACCGTAGTTCAGACATACACGTGGGATTACAAACCCAGTTAAACGATGTTCTTATGTATTCCAGACAACATAACCTTTCCTCTGATTCTCCAAGGGACAAGATATTACCTTGTC
>NW_008768677.1:0-424 GCF_000715545.1 Opisthorchis viverrini
CAGTACGAGCAAACTTAAGGGGCTAGACAACCTGTTAACACATTAGCAGGAGCAAAACCAGATCTGCGAGACACCAGCGCTTCCATCAGTTACGAAGCATTGACTAGTAATTTGAGGTGTTTGTTCTCATGGCGAAGAATGTAACTATGCTCCCCACTACACAAGCACCACGTGTTTGTTTACAACGGAAATGGTTGGTCCTGGGCAACCCAGGAACAATATGACAGTGAGGTGACATGCAGAATTATACTGAGACCACATTTAGGCCGCTGATGCATCTCCACTAGATAGTAATAGATAATCGTTCAGTCTTTGGTGCCTAGTCGACATACCACCTGAAGGAGGCAGGAGGTCTAGGACATTGTCAGGATTCCCAGGCCAAGACAAGAGAAGTGGAGATGAAGAAGTCGGGTTCGAACCACGG
>NW_008768678.1:0-424 GCF_000715545.1 Opisthorchis viverrini
GCTGTCGAATAGTTTTCAGCAAACTTGGGATAATTTCCTCACTAAGTTTTAGTTCAGAGACAAGGAGTGAGCCGGTACACCACTAGCCTAAATGTGTTTAGACTGTACAAACTAGGGAACAACTGATGTTTGGAATCGACTACCGCAAATGACATGGTTTGACCGGTCCAAGGAACGAGTCGAACAGACGTTGCCGTCACTCAGTTATTAGTTGGGAACGACTTGATACACATTCAGCAGTAGAATCTCGACATCGAAGTGCTGCACTCAGTCATGTGCTGCTAGTCACATGTGTTAACAGGTCTAATTGTTTTGAGGTACTTGCCGTTTCGTGTGGCCTAGTTCAGTGTACAAGGACGACACGAACACGACAAGCCGCCGCAACACGAAAACCCAGTCCCAAGTGTATGTACATTGATTGCGT
>NW_008768679.1:0-424 GCF_000715545.1 Opisthorchis viverrini
CAAGCGACGGACCAGGCCGGTTGGCCACACGACTAATACACAACAAAAACCGTACAACTGTTCCTGAAACGAGAGCCCACCCCAACGGTTTCTGAATACTCTTCAGCTGATAACTACCCGTCTACACTTTCTGGGTTGCACTAGTTAAGCGAACAATTTGACGTTCAATTAAAACAAGGTCGATAGGAAACCGCATATGAATAAATTAGAGACAAATCAACTCCACCGAGTAGATGTGGTGTAATTGTTGATTTAAAAGTTCTAGGAACACGGATGCAAAATCTTTCCGAACCAGAGAATCCTCACGGTTGACTAGAGCTATCAACCCATAGAATTCGATGGGAGATTTTGTGTCAATGTTGACTAATGTTGTTTGGAGCCGGATAACATCCCACCTCGTGGAGGCGGACGACTATATAACACC
>NW_008768680.1:0-424 GCF_000715545.1 Opisthorchis viverrini
AAAATAGATTCCAGTTCAGATTTTCAGAGCGACAGTTATGAAACGTTTTCTATACTCTCAAGTTCTACACAGTATGACCTAAATTCTAATAAATCACTGATGGCAGGATACTGAGTATGTTCATATCTTTCGTACTCTATTATTTACTGGTTATCTAAAGGCCCATCCTGGTGTTGTCTTGAGGTCCGTTATCACCCTTACAAGCAACAACTGCTTCAGATTTGATTCAAACTCAGTTGGTTGTACGTTTGTTTCACAAGGCCAGGTGAATAGAGTTGGCTAAAGCACATCCGATGTTTATGCTCTTCATCCTGAAATCTAATGTGATTGTGCAGCCACCTTATTATTGATTTGGAAGTTAGCCAGACTGTTTTTGACAAATACATTCATTTACGAATCAATTTGGTTTTCACGGGAGGCTCGA
>NW_008768681.1:0-424 GCF_000715545.1 Opisthorchis viverrini
ATGTGATGACAGTTATAAACCCTTGTGCACTTAGACGCACGATGAACCAGCTGACAGTGTCTCCAGTTCCCAGCATCTACTTAACCGAGGCACACCCATTGGCTACCAATGATTTTGAGGATTGGGGTGGGGAAAGTCACAGGGGGGAAGGGAATCCAACATATGTAGAATTATCGTCGTTTATTTCCCCAGCCGAAGACAGGGGCGCAGCGGTTGAATCCATGCCTAATTCTCAAGCTATAAGCTGGGCCGCTCGCCCCACGAAAGCGAGTTCTTGAATACAACGGTATTTTCAAGGCTGCCACTTCATAGTTAAAGTTGTCTATGTTTAATAGGATATTCTTCAAAATAGCACTATGTCTGATTTAAGTGAGCGTCTCTTCAATGTCATCAGTTGCAATGAATTGGGAATAAGGTGTATAGC
>NW_008768682.1:0-424 GCF_000715545.1 Opisthorchis viverrini
AGAGTTAAGGTTCATTAGCCGCTTAGTTTGCTGATCTGAGCCTAACTCCATGAAGTCGGAAGACCTTTTATAGTTGGAACTTTGCGAAAGGAGTGATCAGTACATTCGTGATGTCTAGTTTAGTCGTCATTGCCCTGTCGGTTCAGATGGCTAAGCGACATTTCGTGGCTCTGAAACAGCGACATCATTGAGTTTTTCCAAAAAAATGTTTGATAACTTTCGAAAAATACACTCATTTGTAACTCAGTTTGGTTTTCAGCAACCTTGTGAGTAGTTTCCTTCATGAAAATATACTGCGTGCCAACTGAATCATCAGGCGGCCTGTGTGCTGCACATTCAGTTGTAGAATATCATAAACGAGGGATTCAGTTGAGTATCTCGTTATAACCAAATATCGAATGAGTGTATTTCCCGAAAACAGTCC
>NW_008768683.1:0-424 GCF_000715545.1 Opisthorchis viverrini
TTAGGTTGATGCCTCCCTTTGCTGAGCCGTTCTTGATCCTGCGTTCTAGATGGCTGGTTGGTTCCATTTGGCTAGCTTGATACGTAGACCAGGCGGGTGAAATAAACCCTTGATTTGCATTCACCTGTTGCCTCTGTAGGTATTTCCTCAGGCTCTGTGAAATTTTGCGTCTAGGATCCTTATGAGTTCATTAGACCTTAATGCTTAACCAATTAAATCGGTTTTAATTAGATTCTTCAAGACTTTTTCAGTAAGGTACATGCTTCCATGAATTTGCTTACTTTCCTTGCTATTGCTTAGGCAAATATATCAGTTTTGCTCCAAATGAATCCCTGTTTATCCTGATATTTGTTTGCGCAGACGAACGAAGGTTGGTTGTCTTTTGGTCGCTCTTTTGGTGTGAGCTCATGTTTTCTGGCAGGAG
>NW_008768684.1:0-424 GCF_000715545.1 Opisthorchis viverrini
GCGATCTACGCAATGGTAGTAATTATTTTGCGTTTAGCCGTAGGGTTGGCGCACGAGGCAGTTCTGTTGTCGACAACTACGAGTGTCTATTTACTCCAAACACAACGAATTTGACAGTCGCGAGGTGACACTCCATTGTTCAAAATAGCGCAATATATGATAGCAAAATAAGGACACACAAACAAACAAACAGCAACGGCAGCAAAATAACACCACAAAAACGGAAGGTGAGAAAACAACCGAAGGCCAAAGTAACAAAGGCAATTGAGCCATCAACCGCACGGAAGCAAGTTCTCGCAAATGAGACCAATCAGAGAACACCTCAGAGGAATTACGATTGGGTGGCCCCACCAAACTCATAAGAATCTCGTATGAACACTGTGGTTAGCGTCAATCCGGAATACGGGAACGGCATTTTCAGCGG
>NW_008768685.1:0-424 GCF_000715545.1 Opisthorchis viverrini
CCCTCATGTTAGCTAATTTCTACGTCAGCTGAACATAAAAATGTTGGAAACACGGGGCTTGAAGTTTGTGCAAGCAGGAGAGAGCACTTTCAAAGGCAGCCCGATTTCGGTCGGTAGCAATGATGAACACAGTGAGCACTATACAACGGTAGACATGATCAAATTTCACGCTAGAAGACCTACAGCAGAAGACTCATGCTTGATCCTCAGCACACCTCAATCGAAGTGTATAGGAAGACCATCGTCACAACTCATACGGTACAATTAGGCTCTATTCATAGAAACAGTTTTATTAAATTTACTGTACGAGAATAACACTAAAATTCTCTCTACTCTGTCTTCGGAAGAAATACGCAGCTTAAGTGAATTAATCTACAGACAGCGAAGTAAGAAAGTAGGGTTTGCCACTTGCCACACACACAGC
>NW_008768686.1:0-424 GCF_000715545.1 Opisthorchis viverrini
TGAATTAATGACTTAATAACTTAATAACCGAAGTTAAATTCTGATTGTGACTGTATGTAAATACCATACCTTACTATCAGAAGGCACCTTTATAAGCTGACTTCTGGTGGGATGATATTGGGAATTACAAACAACAGCACTTAATAAAGTACTTTCTTCCGTATTCTGTCACAGAAAACCCGAGTATATTTATGAGAATGCTTAATGAGCTTATGTTACTAACCCCGTTTGAGATACGTTTCATGTTTACATGACCTCTGGATAAACCATAAATTTTTTTAAATAACTTTTAGAAGTTGTTCTCGAACTTTTGGTACTAGATCTAATCAATGTGCTGTCTGAAAATTGGCCTACTTTTTTCATGTTTTGTCTTAAACAAAGGGAAGAATAAGCATAATAATCAGATAAGTAAAGAAAACCTGAA
>NW_008768687.1:0-424 GCF_000715545.1 Opisthorchis viverrini
CGTAACTGGTCAGTTGGCGTTTTCTAATAGATAACTTCAGAGCGGAGGCCTACTTTCTTTCACCGGCAACCCCCAAAGGACGATTATATTTGTGATTGCTGACGGTATCAAGGAATTAATAAGAATATTCTACGTTTATCAGCTAGCGCTGGTGTATTTACTGATAGCACAGCGTCGTTCACTTGCTATGACACCGTTACGCGATTGATTGAAACAAATAACCTACGTGTACTCTATGTTGGCTTAAATGAATTTACTGAAGGCCATGTGGCATACGAATAGTGTTCAGTAACTACTGGAACCGATGTTTTTATTGACCGCCCTAACTCCGGCTTATAATAACATAACTATCGGTGAATCCTTCCCAGCCAACGGATCAACGATAGTGCTTACGTTTATGCCAGAGCTGGTAACCGATTTTCTA
>NW_008768688.1:0-424 GCF_000715545.1 Opisthorchis viverrini
CAGCAACCTTATGAATAGTCTGTTACGTCCATATCTAGTCTTATTTTACATAGTGTCCAACGTCTTCTATGGTGGAATTTCTATAAAAACTCCCTGTCTTGTCACTTGGCCGGCACCTATCAGTTCGTATCTGTTATATGATAATACCGCGAATAAAACAGCCGACCGAATGGTACAGATGTCGTGGTTTATAAGGGACCAGTCGATTACAAGTCCACTCGTTCGCCTTAGCTACTTCTAACCTGGTTCCATCCGCTTCATGATAATGCTTTTTCCATCCTCTTTTCCAGACATTGAAGAGATGTTGTTTGTTCTTTCAGAAAGCTGTGTGAGTTTGCGGTGTCCTTTTTGTTGAATATCGATGAGTTCTTGCTTGTCCACACAGTTCACTGTAGTTCATTGAAACTCATCTATTTCTCAACTG
>NW_008768689.1:0-424 GCF_000715545.1 Opisthorchis viverrini
TGGGCGTGATTCAGACACGCGAGAGTATGTGTGCGACACTGTTTTGTCACATGAGTGTTCCGCTGTGCGCGCCGTGTTAGTTAGTGCTAGCATTCATCTTCTATTATGCATAAAAAGAAAATTGAATATAGCTGCATTTCTTGAGTATAACTCAGGATTACTTCGGTCGTTTTGACCACTTTTACATAAAGAAACATTTGCTAACAAGTTTTAGTTTTAGGTAAAATGTTCCCGTGACACAAAAATAAAGCTTTATTTGGGCTTGTTATTAGCCATTTTAAAGAGATCCTTCTCCCGTGCATTTGCTTTTTCAGAAATTGAAGAAAACTATAATATTCCGGTCATTATTGATTGGAAAATTTGGACGAAAGTATCATATCGTCAAGGTAATTCAAATTAGTAGCTCTCTAATGAATGGCAAATC
>NW_008768690.1:0-424 GCF_000715545.1 Opisthorchis viverrini
TCAACAGGCCACCATGCTGTAATTCATCCACCGTAGAACGTTGAATGTAGGCAATATTGCCAAACTAGTCCGGTGTAATTACACTTCAATATTTCTCACGTGGCACACTAAATTTTGATGGGGAATAATATTGAAGTAAATGATAAAAGCACACCATGAGTGAATGAAATTGCGTTGTAAAAATTGTAAACATGCACTTGCTTCCTATTTGGGGCTCTTTGACGTCTGCCTCAAAGTCGCTACGTATGTAGGCAACCTACAATGAAGACTTTATAGATGTGTGATTTTGCTCACGTATGTGACAGGCTTTTATGCGTCGGGATACCCTCAATTTGCGCATCGTGCAATATTATTTGGCCAAAATATTTATTCAGCCTCAGTATTTTACTGTCCCAATTTGCGTATCACAAATTTGGACAACACC
>NW_008768691.1:0-424 GCF_000715545.1 Opisthorchis viverrini
CCCCTAATTAATGAACCCGACTACCATCTCATTCGTTATGCGACTTTAAAGTTGTGCAACAAAAGAGATAGATCATGCCATCATCAGAAAGACAACCTACTCTGTACAACCACACTCTGCTGCTGATTCATCAATGTGCAAAAACCTATATGCACCACCCACGCTTGTTTACCCTGTGAGTTTACAGTGTCTGGTCACAGTATGGCATGATACACGAAAAACATCAAGAACTATTGCTTGTCTAGTAAACGTATCAGACATGTTAAACCGTTCGAGAACGCACGTGGATGTTTGCTACCCAAGGCTTTTCAACCTAATACGAAATTTTGTGCAGGTGCATCAACCAGGACCAAGAATTACCAAGAATTCATCCGGAGTGGATAGATAAGGTAGTAGATATTTCTTACTCAGTGTAGTTAGAAGC
>NW_008768692.1:0-424 GCF_000715545.1 Opisthorchis viverrini
TGTATTTACAACAGCATACCAGTTGAAGCGCAAGTGATATATTCAGTGACGGTCGGAAACCTCATGTGCCCAGTGACAGTTTCTTTTAATCAGATTTTTGTTCCCAATGATTCAGAATTATTTTGGGGTATATTAAGCATACCATAAACAAGATACCCATCTGAGTTTCCCGCAAAACCAAATTGTTTAGAACCTGAATGTACTTTGCTAATTTCAAGCAAGTTAGGTTAAAATAGAAAATGTGATTGACGGAACCTCGGGGATTGCTCCTTTCTGAAAAGTCACGAGGATGGCAAGGATGGTCGTGGAGAAGTGGAAGGATTTTCCAATCTTGTGCTTGTGGCGTTACGTCCTCTTTATTGTTATTATACCACAAAAATGGCATGAAATTATTATGTTAATGATAAGAATAAGTTTTTTTTAC
>NW_008768693.1:0-424 GCF_000715545.1 Opisthorchis viverrini
CCACGTGCGCGCATGAATCTAATTCCCCCTTCTTCCAATGAGCCGGAAGCCCTAATGAACTGAAATTGTGCAAAGTTATCCACAGTGGAAGTCAGAAAAAATATCCGCAAATCACCGCTCAGAAAGTCAGAGAGATGGATTGAAACGTTCCTCAAAAGTAGCAGTTTGAAATAAAGAAGTTGATTTCAAAACGGGATGGACGAATACATGTGGACAAACGAAACGTTAAGCACAATAAGAGGAGAGACTATGGTGCACCAGCTTTTTCCTCGCATAATACACTACCACAAAAGAAAGTCAAACAAAGCACACTGTACTACCGAAAAAACTGCTGCTTTTGGATGAAGCGCCGGAGAGGACAACCGAAGCAGAAGTGTCCCAGGTATTGGGAGTTTCCCTGCCGATAAAATAGAACCTGCAAATC
>NW_008768694.1:0-190 GCF_000715545.1 Opisthorchis viverrini
TTCCAGTATGCCAGAAAAGGGATCGAATTGAGCTGGCTTACGTGTAGTGAGTGAGATGCCATCAGAGCTACCTTGTATAACGCGTTACTGTGATTCCTCGTGACATGAGGAGGGGCCCTTTCTGGCGCAAATACAGTTGAAGTCTTGCGGCTTGTTACCCAGTAGTTACTTATTAGAAAAATCCAACTGA
>NW_008768694.1:277-424 GCF_000715545.1 Opisthorchis viverrini
CTATTACGGAACTTTCCTGCATATTCATTGACTGTTGCTCAAATCCAAGCAAATGCTACTCCGCAAGTTCCGTAATAGATCTCACTTTTCAAGGGACGCAAAGTGGATTTACAATAAAACATGCTTCCCCCATCAGTAGTATCACCG
>NW_008768695.1:0-424 GCF_000715545.1 Opisthorchis viverrini
CAATCTCGTCTCCGACCAGTCCACCAGAATTCATACATCTGTCTACGTAAAGATAAACAAATCAGTTGGCTGATCTGTGAGCATGAGGTATTATGGGACCCATTCGTCAGCCATCGTTAGACAAGGAGTATATTGCTACGTCGCTTATTCATGAAATAGCATGTGTAAGCGATTCCCAAGGGGACCGAAAACTATTTTGAATCAAATTGGTGAGAAGTTACCTCTAATTTCCGCCAACGTTTCTCCAAAGTACGCACATAAGTCTCTACCCCGGTCGTTCGTCTCAAATCACCTTGGATGAACCAAGATGTCTCTGTTGATTCTGACAAAGTGACCCGTGATATTCCAGAGATAAAAGCAGTTTGCTGAACGTAAACAGTCCCTTGTGTACTGTTCGTTTGACTGGTCCAATTAAATCAAATCA
>NW_008768696.1:0-423 GCF_000715545.1 Opisthorchis viverrini
GAGTTTTCAAAAAGGACTTTCTGAGATTTTTCGTACCTAAATGTCGTACAGTCGTTGGTACTGTCGTACGCCTCAGTTGGGGCCGTTTTGAGCGTTGGACTGGGTTTTGTGCACTCCAATACTGATAAAGTTGGTATAAACACCGAGAATGGTATACTGGTGTTTTTACTCCTTTGTGAAAGGAATTTACACAGCTTGATCCAAAGTTCCCCTGCGTCATGTTTTGAATAGTAGATAAACAATGTGCCTGACATGAAAGATTAACCTGATGGAACACCATCATGCGAAAAAGGCGGTATTACTTTGGTCGCCGGAAGGTACATCAGGTTAATACATTTCTTCTGGCCCTTTGATCAACCCAGGATTATCCGGTCACTTAGATTGCGTGCTTTTCTGCGAGGTTCTATGTGAATTAAAAAGGCA
>NW_008768697.1:0-423 GCF_000715545.1 Opisthorchis viverrini
GCTGCTGCTGCAATGATCATGTTGTCTAAATTGCCTAGAATCCAGTTCCTCAAGGTCCATCTATGCAAAAAACGTCCAGCTGGGAGGAACACAAGAAAGAGCAGCGGGTCATCGTATCACGAGAAATCGTAGTACTAGGTTGTTAGTTTTCTGCAGAATGAATGAGGAAGCAGTGGATCGCCCCTGCAGATGAGCAGTACGTACATATTCACGGAAAACGCGATCCTGTCTTGCTGTGATGGATAATGGGTTGAGCAAGTTCGGCCCGTAAATCCACACACTCTGATTGCCCAATGGTTGATCGTGACCACCTCCGCACTATTTGGTGTGCCGGAATTTTATCTAAAAATAAAAGTCTGATGCTGCCCCTGCTGTGAACAGCCACACTAATAGTTTGACAGTTTTGTTTTGCTTCCTGAATCC
>NW_008768698.1:0-423 GCF_000715545.1 Opisthorchis viverrini
ATTTTGAGTGCCGAAGGAAGTTCGTGACGTTTTGCATCAACAGCATTTCAGTTCACTTGCAGCTTGATACCGGCTCCGACATCACAACGCTCAGTGGTCGAACATGGAAACGAATTGGTATGCCTTATGTGAAACCAAACGAACATCGGGCCCGTAACTGGAGCTGACTGGCGCGGTTGACTGATCCGTATGCTTCAATGGCTCGACAGTACAGTCTACGTGCTACCTGACGTCATGCGTCCAACTTGATCTCATAAGGCTGGACTGGATTAAAAATCTGAATTTGCCGGAGAAACAAGTTAATTTTATTTGCAACCTCACACACGCAGCACCCGAAGGTGCCCTCAAACCATCTCACCTTGCGAAACCTTTACCTGACGCTCTCCTACAACGCTATGCATCTGTATCCACCGACGAGCTTGG
>NW_008768699.1:0-423 GCF_000715545.1 Opisthorchis viverrini
ATATCGATCGTTGCAAACTTTGCGCACCTTTTACAACTATTGTAGTACTGAGAATGTGTCCGCTGTCCAGACCTCACATGTGTGGAAATCTAACAGCCATTCGACAACTAACTCATTGACTCACTACCTCAGGCTGTTTGTTGTTGGTCATACTTGGTGTATTACTCGCCCGCAAAATCCACCATGGAGATACCACCGTTCAATGAAGCAAGCCATTATAGTAATGAGCATGAAGCCTGTTCTGGTTGAGATGTCCAGATGTTCAGCGGGAGATTCCATGAAAATTAATCACAGAAAAATACAAGCTTTATTAGCTACCTTCGTCCTTATCATAACTTCCACGGGTGTTCGCAGTCAACTAAGACAGTCTCAATACTCTAGAACCTTCATGAGCATTTGAGCTACCTGAATTTTATGTGCCAA
>NW_008768700.1:0-423 GCF_000715545.1 Opisthorchis viverrini
TTAGTTTAACTCAAAATGGGAAACTTCACCATACCCGCTTCAATTTTAATTTCGCCTTCACATACATGTGATTTTACGGGGCAGGATTTTGTGTTCTACTGAGCGCTGTGTCCGGTATTTGGGTGGCAGTCCAAATGTTCCCAGCTTGGGTCCCAGCAACCTCACGTTGGCAAATTTTCACCCCATTAAAAAATATTTGCGATATGATATTGGGAGTCATCGTTGGGTTGTTAACCATAACAGCTAAGAGTTGACTTCAAAGATGATTTCAAAATCTGCTCATTGGTAGGGAATTAAACGGAATAGAACCAAGGTGGTAAGTGTGAGTGGGTACACACAGCGCTTTATAGAGTAGATATTACCCATTGGCTTAACCGTAAACAAAAAGTTCCCTTGAGGTCAGATGAAATAGTAAGGTAGCAT
>NW_008768701.1:0-423 GCF_000715545.1 Opisthorchis viverrini
AATGAATGACGTTCACATACTTTCCGAAAGAAATTTTTGTTATTACAGGATACTTGACAGGTATCTGCCTGTGTTTTTACTTCTGCCTCGTATATCTTGTATGTCTTCAAACAGTCCTTCAGGATTTATGCGTTGTTTGACTATCCAGATCTCCGTACCCTAGCAAGACACTATGACATATGAATAGCGAAGCAAACGTTGGCAATCACTTCAGAAAATACGAAAATACTAATAAAACAAACTGTCTTGGTGCTGCTAATCCACAACATTTGACAGAAAGAGAGGCATCAATCGGATGAACAGTAATAGAAATAGAGCTAAAAGTAAGAGAGTACAAGACAAAACTCAACAGACGTACGAACTATATTGTTTGAGTTGGTTAGATCGCACGGTTATATAACTTCTCACTGGGTGCAGGGAAAG
>NW_008768702.1:0-423 GCF_000715545.1 Opisthorchis viverrini
AGTAAGTTCCATTCAACCCTGATTGAGTCTACAGTTGTTGTGAACTTCTTGACGAAAAACATCTGTCACCACATGGAGTTAAGATATAGCTGGTTCAAAATAAATGTTTACACAGTTGTAACAACCGAAATAGTTGACAGGTGTTTTGCCCTCCGATGTAGCCCATCCACGATGTTAAGGATGATCATCTGGCCAAGAACCACAAAAAATTGCAAGCCAAAGTCAAGAGGGCGATCAAAATAGATTTGATAACAATGTACCAGACAAAGCTTACACTAAATAGTACGTTTCTGCACACCAGAATTCCGATTGCAAGAAATTCACCAGGACTCTAATTCTTCCAGGCTTCACCCCATGTGCACATAGTGCTGATGTTTCCTAGTGGAAGCCAAACAGATATCAACCGATTAGATGATTGTCTGC
>NW_008768703.1:0-423 GCF_000715545.1 Opisthorchis viverrini
CATAATAGACGATTTTTCCAAGTGAGCAACTTCTTTACTTCTTTTGGAGTGGCTGGGACTGAGACCACTTCACAAATCAAAACGCCAGCGCAGACGTTTATAACCGTCCACTGTTGTGGAGCAGATAGCGACGTCAGCGTATTATCAATGGATGTGCTTACACCATGGGAGTGCGCTGAACACAGACGTCGCTCAGGTGACATTAAACGATTATCAGTGTTCGACTATTAGTGTCCTCTAGTCATTGGTTAGTTGGCATTAGAAGATTGAAATAGTCATTTTGATCCAGGAATGACGAACTGTCTTACAGAGGATGGGTTACTCACAAGTCCGTGTTCATGAGTAGTGTTAGTGATAAGGACTTGTGCTTTATATGTCAGGGGGCTTTTCACCTTGGAAATGACATTCCAATCATCCATGCGC
>NW_008768704.1:0-423 GCF_000715545.1 Opisthorchis viverrini
GTCCGTGTAGACTACGTGACAGGGACGATGGTGCAAATAGGCAATCCACTCTGCAAATTGTCGTGCATTTGGGATCGTGGCACTGAGAAAAACCAAACCGACACTGTGTGGGAGAAGGATAATGGTCTCTTCCCAGACAACGCCACGTTCTTTATCACGAAGGTAATGGATTTCATCAAATATTACCCAGCCGACTTCTCGAGTTACGTCCGATCCTCTGAAATCAGGTGACATGAAGAGTCAAGGTAAGTTAGAAGACTATGGGTTTCAGTATTGTTGTGTACACAAAATATTGACGGAAGAATCAAGGTATGCCGCTGCAGGATTCGTAGCGTCAACATGCACAGGTGGTGGTCTAATTCGAGGGGAGAATCGCCCAAGATACATTTCATGAAGCCGTCACGAAGAGACTGGATCTTACCG
>NW_008768705.1:0-423 GCF_000715545.1 Opisthorchis viverrini
GATGGAGCTGGTATTATTACAATAAACTTGCTGCTACTGCGTAAAGTGTTAAAACGTTTTGGCCACCAAGGTTTCTATGTGAAACCAAAGAACTGAAAAAACGCAGAATGCTATTTTCCTGGTCCCTAACTGAACTATCCTTGAAGCGGAGGTTATCTCGAATAACTCACACGCTCAACAAACTTCTGGAGTTCGAGTCCCGTAACAATCGATGAATTTTAGCTTTCATCGATTTGCCGGCATAGCGGCTAAAAGTGTTTTAGTCTGACCTAGCTGCAAGCCTCTGGCTTCTTCCCGTGAATTTTTTGCGATTTTCATCATTCAAAGTTCCTTAAACATCTGTGTAACACTAACATTCCAACCTGGCTGTTACTAAGATTCAGCATTTGTATTCGGACTGATCCTCAATATTTTCTCATGACT
>NW_008768706.1:0-423 GCF_000715545.1 Opisthorchis viverrini
TCCTATTCAAAGCTTTCTACGCTTCCAGGTGATGTGCCGAAACATACGGCTTTTGCGTGTTCATTAAGTATTCTGTGGCTGCGTCGGTCGCATACCATTCTAAGGAATTCTTCCTCTCTATCATACGAGCCATACACTTCAAGCGGTGGCCATTGCATTATGTTGTCTTGTTCTTCACTTTTCCAACTGTGATAAGAACCCAAGTGCCCAAGCTTACCTAAAGTAAAATCTGAGAGCTGTAGCCACCTTATGTAGTTTTGGGTAATGGAACCTGCATTTGAACTCTCGAAGATTAGGTCTACAAATATAGTTCTTAAAAATGAAGAATAGATAGGTAGAGTTCTCATCTTCTTTGTGTGGAGTGTGCTCTGGACGTCGGGAGATTCGAAAATCGGCAGACGATTCATCACACTGATATAACTG
>NW_008768707.1:0-423 GCF_000715545.1 Opisthorchis viverrini
TGTTCTGCTTGAACACAAATTGCATGAAATCTCATGATCAAACCTACTTAAGTGCCAATTCTGATTTCACGGGAGACTTAACTGAAATCTGTCTAAATCTCACGTTTATGAGTACCTGATGGGCCCCAAGAAGAAGAGAACCGTTCTTAGGCTGTTGACAAATTTTTAGCAGCTTTCCTTCAAGAAAATGTACTGCNTGTTCTTCGATATCTCGAATATCGTACAAAATGGAACTTGAAGCGGCGTTTGTTTATCACATTCGGTTGAATAGTATTGAAAAAGTTTCAGCTTGGATTCTTTCGACTCCCTGCCCCTCCGCGAAAACCTAATCCGTGTGCAAATGAATGTATTCGACGACAGGTTTCTAATTCACTTGCTGAAGCATCAGGCGATATAAAGAAATTAGTTGACCAATGAGCTAGA
>NW_008768708.1:0-423 GCF_000715545.1 Opisthorchis viverrini
GTGCATTTGACTTCCCAAACACCCAGTTGGGCTATGAGTCGTTGCAATACCTTAGGAACAGTCTTCTAATCCAAATGACACAGTTGTTACATCACTCAGTCAGAACGACTGATCGCCAAGTCGACCCATCTCATATTTCTTCTGCCCTAAGCGAAAGCGTATCAAACCAAATGGCAACTGAAAAGCTTGAGGAATCAGTTAAACTGGAAAAAAGTTGTAAATGAACAGCCCCATCATCAAGACATAACTACCTGTGTTTTTGAAAACTTTTCGTTTCATTTAGGTCACAATGAAAATCAAAGTCAAGTGCGCGCGCTATCTCTGTAGCATGATGCTTGGAGTTGATTCATCCGGATCGATCATAACCTCGAAAACCAGTTGAGTACTTCGAATAAAATTTTGGTGCAATATAATGGTGCGGCG
>NW_008768709.1:0-423 GCF_000715545.1 Opisthorchis viverrini
ACCCTGGTTGTCAATTAGACGAGAAATGAGCTCCAGTTTGGTTCCGGTCGTCAGTAGGTCATGTTTCTTGCACAACTTGCGCAACTCCGCCAACTAGAAGTGTGAAATTAAAGGCAGAAATCGAGACGCAACCAACCTTCAGTTTTGTCAACTCCTCGGCCGTAGTTACGTTCGAATCGCCCATCATTCACAAAAAATTGAGTCAGAAATTCCCCAGATGTGAGCGTTCTACGTGCAGCTGTAATCAGGCAGGACACAACTGTAACCAGAGCTAACATCATTATCAGCAAATATAAAACGTGTAAAAGTTTTGTGGTGATTCCGGATATAACTGTTTCGCACATCGATGATTCGGACGAGTGGTGTAAAATGTGAGGACAATTCTAGCTAAACTGCGCACCAAAGAAGATGACTTTTAACCAT
>NW_008768710.1:0-423 GCF_000715545.1 Opisthorchis viverrini
TATCATTTGAGACGCGATAGATATCTTGATAGATATCAAGAATATCTTGTATCTATTCGTTCAATTAGCCCACCAATATATATTTTCGAACCCATCAAAAACACTTTCATATGACATTGTTTGAGAGCTTACCGCAGTCTCCAGTTGTACGTTGTGTAATTCATTGCTTCTTGCAAATTGTTTTTTTTTCTGAACAGCAGATGCATTCTAGAATTTTTGAGCTTACAGCAGGTGTGAGATATTTTGACCTAGTTGTTTAACCCGAAATGGATCAGAAAGTACCTAGAATAACTGGGTACCAAGAACGTTTGGTGTTTCTATCGAGGCGCTGGCCTCATTCAAAGAGACAGCGCTACCAAATGGAGTTATTCAGGACTCGCGTTATGAGGCACTGCAGGTCAAAATTCAAAGAATTTGCAGAAA
>NW_008768711.1:0-423 GCF_000715545.1 Opisthorchis viverrini
AAATTTCGCTCTCCAAGCTGTCTGCCAGTTGTCCACATCTAGCACTTTTTCAGGATACACGTCTTCAGATCGATAGTCTTCCATCTGTTTGCCTTAAAATTTGACACTGCGTTTTTTTGCGAAACGACAGAACCCTGTTACAGGATAGAAAAAAGTTCATTTAATCGAGTAGTTGTTTAAACAATGCCCTTGGGACACTCTTCATATATTTCTCAGTTACAAGATAACGGGAGGTTTTGATACTGAAGATGCCTTTTGAAATGAAATAAGAATAAATGGCAACTCATAAAAATTCTGGTGAGTTTACTTCAATGCAGTCAGATGTTGAAAGCGTAAGGGACCTCTTGCCTAATTGGACCACTTTATCTCAGTCTCCCGAGCTTCACCATTGGATTAACGGAAAACATAATACCCCCCCCCCCC
>NW_008768712.1:0-423 GCF_000715545.1 Opisthorchis viverrini
CTCCATTGACAATTGTTTAGTTGACAGCACATTTAGAAGATAAAGTCCCGTTGGTTAGACTACGTTTTTGTTCGTATCTACAGATACACGGGTTTCATTATTTTCTGCTTCCGCTTCTTGCTGAAAGCTTCACTCTTTTAAAATAGAACACTACATACTGCCTTTTCTTCAACCGGAAGAGAAAATGGCGTCCTAAATATTCCTCTCAATTTGCACAAGTTTGATATATACTTGCATAATTTGAAGTGCTCTATGAACGAAGAAGACAAACGGGATTACCGCTTAGATATTGAACCTTAAAATGTCATGGAATGATTAGTCTAACTAATCACGAGTGTCGTTGCAAACCCACATACTTCTCATCTGTGTTCAGCTAACATCTAGTTGTATTACGGTTCTAAGTAGTTTCTTGGATTGCATAGT
>NW_008768713.1:0-423 GCF_000715545.1 Opisthorchis viverrini
GTTCCGCATTTTATGAAACGCCATCTTGTCTTCTGTATCGCCTGTAGTTATCTTTTAAAAATAGTTCGGACCCCCCTTCCAGAAGGCTCCGGATCCTTTTAGGCGGCACTTCGTCGATCCGACTGCAAGCTGGTATTTTGAGACGAAATCTCCGTCAGTCTCATGAATTTTTAGGATAATGTTCTTGTATTATCCTTCCACTGTGGCCGGTCTCAGTTCGATGTAGCTACTCATTTAAGGGAATCTGCGTGGCAGAAGTTTTGTGTCCACTTTTGACGTTCAGGATTTCTGGCTCATTAGCAGTTGAAATCAAACATCGGCACGCTGTAGTCACTATGTCCTAATGGAGCTCTAACTAACAGGTGATCAATGAAGCGTCCTTCGTTGGTTATAACCGATTCAAGCGGAGATGGTATTTGGCCT
>NW_008768714.1:0-423 GCF_000715545.1 Opisthorchis viverrini
TTCAGGTCAAGAGTTCACCGGATGTACACGCGACATTCGGACCGTGGAAGTCGGAAGCTGACCGAAAAGATAGTGTCATGTCCGTGCATAAGTGTCAGGTGAAGGGGATTAGGTGTGCATATGGTAATCAAGTGATCCACCGAATTGGGCTTCGGCGAGCGGGGGTTGGGTGGCTTCAGCTTGTGCCAAAATACGGCTAATAGGAGACTTCATGATGCAAGGAAGTTTCGATTTGGTTTGATCGGGTGATTAGCATCCTATGACAATGTATATGCAATGGATGGAACTCTGTGTGTTCATGAAAAGTAATTATAAAACTTGTCAATTGCTCACTGATGGTACCGATTCAGACTAACGTCGATGAACGGAGGGATCGAGAGCAGTGACATAAATGTGTTCAGACAGAACTCCTGAAGTTAAACG
>NW_008768715.1:0-423 GCF_000715545.1 Opisthorchis viverrini
TTGCTAAAAGCCGAAGGGGAAGAAATCACGGCAACCATTCTATAAGAGTTCTCTCTTAATGTACCGCCTAACTTCAACTCCACCCGAACTGAAGGGCAGATCGCCTGCAAACGCGCTACTCTACCGCACTCCTCAAAGCACCTTTGATCTTCTGAAGCCTCCAAAGGAGGTGGCATTATCAAGTCAGAAAATGGAGTCCTAATATAATCGCAACTACGGTGCCAAAAAACGACCTTTTGACATCAAACAGAGCGTGTTTATAAAGGGCAATCATGGTGATAGCGTATCCTGTCGTCAAGGCAACGAATTGGAAATGCCAGTAATGATGTTTGCGTGGGTTTCGGGACGCGAGTTCTTAACGCAAGTCGGTTAAGAGTACTTCCCTTACAACCCGCAAAGAGATTGAATGCGTTGCTCCTGAAC
>NW_008768716.1:0-423 GCF_000715545.1 Opisthorchis viverrini
ACGCGCGATATCACAAGCCAAGAATTCAGGAGTTTTGATATTTATGAACAAAATGCGGTGCTGCATGTACAAAATACGTATATGAAGAGGAGACAAGTTGTTGCAAGTTCAAAGGAATCCGTTATGAGTGACAAATGGACGTGAATTACCAACAGAAAGTTGCGCACACCACGTTGTAACGCAAGTAATCAAAATGAGCGCGGGAAAAGTTTATCAGAATTGATTCGAGATGTTGAGGGTCAGAAATTCATGAGGGATTGTGGCTGAATACCAAATACATGAGGTGAACGCAGAAAACAGTGCGTTTAAACAAAGGAAGGGTCTGACTGGGAGAAGGGAGGCACAACTGCCTTCCGTGTTATTTAGCCACATCTCGGTACGAACCATTCAACAATATACTGTCTCACAAACTACACGCCAAAC
>NW_008768717.1:0-423 GCF_000715545.1 Opisthorchis viverrini
TGCATACCATCAACTGAGCTCTGAGTTCGTCTGGCCCGTTTTCCGCCAGAGCGGAAACTTGTAATTAGGTACAGCTAACACGAACTTGCAAGCAAAAACGAACGAGCAATAAAGGATTTACATCAGTTGCTAGGGGGAGAGCAGACCCTAAACAGGAGCGAGTACCCAGGAAACATGCAACAAAGAAGCGAAGCGGCGTTACAATAAAGTGGCGTAAATTACGCTATTTACGAGTTGTAATAAAATGGAATACAAACAACTGCTTTTTATCGTTGGTTTACACGCGAGTTGGACAGATATTCTCAACACAAAGCAAACTTTGCGCCAAATTTCCATGAACCTATCCATCAATAGGTTTAACTGGGCACGGTGAATTGTGCGAAATGTGATTGAGTGAAATTTGCGTCGGTTATCATGTACAAG
>NW_008768718.1:0-423 GCF_000715545.1 Opisthorchis viverrini
GCTTAGTCACGTGCTCCGTATACCAGTCGGCCGAATTCCTCAGGGGCTCTTTTCGCACGACCACTCAGAGTGGATACTAGACAGGGGAATTCAGACACTAATTTCACAGCGAAGAATTAACGCCAGACCATCAAACTCAGCTGCACCGGGCATTGTCGTCTCCCTGAAAGAGGATTCCGAGACGGGACACGGGTATATTTTTTAGAGATATTCATGAACATTCTCCAGCTTCGTTTTCGATGGCGCGCATGTATTCAATGTGTTTCTTTTGATGCATAGTTTTACCCCGCAATCTCCAGGATGGAAAAGTTCACTGTCACTCCTAGGTTGACGCGTCAGTTACGTCAGCTACGGCTTCTACCATGCAGCTACCCATCCCTATTTCCTGTCATTCACGAACGAAATAGTAGTGGCTATAGCCAT
>NW_008768719.1:0-423 GCF_000715545.1 Opisthorchis viverrini
CCCGGGCATCGTATTAGTGCGAACATGCTGTTTTTTTACCCATTTCTGGATAACCTTGAAGCAAAATATCACTCGCTTCCCCATATTATTTCCGAAAAACTGCTCTGCAGCTATCCTGCCCATACTATCAGGAACGATGCAGATAGAGGCATAGATGATAATAATGATTTCAAAATTCTCAAGGTATATGTGGGTACTCTGTTTTCGAACAGCTACCTAAAAGATGGCAAGATAGCCAGGAAGGTATAACCTCCTCTATTTCATTCGTAGCAGGGCTAGAGGGACACAGTTGTGTCGGTACAATCCCGCAAATGGGACTATTCCAAATTCGCTCAATAAAAATTAAACTATAATACAAAAACCTGCCATTGGTTTCTTTCTACTGACATCCCTTGCTCTGGACTAAGCAAAAAACAAAAAAAA
>NW_008768720.1:0-423 GCF_000715545.1 Opisthorchis viverrini
ACAAATCAAACAGTGTGGTAGCGGTTCGCCGTGTACAGCGGATCATCAGTCCCTAGAGAGATCCAGTGAAGTAAGGCGGAAATACGGCAAGCAATTTTTTAAACTACACTACTGATTAACGATACCGGCCGACTCCCAGGCACTGGACAGTCATCGAAAAGACTGACTGGGTTTAGCCAATCGCAAACATACGCGCTCGTCTATATGAGAAATCAAAATCCAAGCCAACTTCAAAGTAATACCCTTTGGATAGGTCAGCGATAGGGATGTCTGATCGACTCTGCAAGTCACACACGGTCCCAGCAAACACCAAACAGATGTGTAGCGAATGAATGTCGAACTCAAGTACGGAGTGCGACGCGCGTAGTATCCGCAGTAATAACACCCTTCCGGTCCCTGCTTTTATGCCAACCGAAGGAAGCA
>NW_008768721.1:0-423 GCF_000715545.1 Opisthorchis viverrini
GTATGACCCTAATTGCGTCTAGTGACCTTCTACACGAGATTTTGAAAGAAATGCAACACCCAAATTCGACATCTTTGTGGGAAAGGTGAAATCTATGCGGTTATTCATCAAACACAGGAATCCAAAAATCTGTTCTATCGTACAATTACACAGCTTTCACTGGTTGGCCCTGAGTGCCACTGTTCAATCAGCAACTATGCACCAAGCAGCTTTAGCTTCATCGATGATCCGGAAGGCTGGTTATATGCATTCCGAATGAGCGTAAATACGTCCGTCCTCTATGGGGAGCACGCTGCACCAACACCACACATTACCGTACTGGTTGCCACAGTCTGAAGGTTGCTGATGTTGTCAGCTGGAAATCCAATTATTATCTGCAACATGTATCACAAGAGAACCACAAAATCGAACAATTAGACACCA
>NW_008768722.1:0-423 GCF_000715545.1 Opisthorchis viverrini
GAAGCACTTCGGATAGTGAAGTGCATTACTAATAATTTCAAAATATCATTTTTTGGCCACATGCTGCATGAAGGCGCTGGCAGGAATTAGTGAACTTTAACCATGTTCGGATACCCTCTCATATTTATTACTTACACGACAGGATCAACGAGACATTACAACGGCGATTCTTAACAAATCCAATGGTCTTCTCAAATCACATGGACTGAATTGCTAGATTTTGAACTGGAGGGGTTACCTTACTTCAACAATGCATACCGCAGCTCGGAAGAGTTTAAATGTGTTTGTTTTCAGGATGAAGATATCAAGTGTTCCACGCAGTTTTTGTTTTAAGTCTAGGGTGTTTACAAATCAGACACAACAAGGCGACTGCAGCCAACTTGTGTCAGCTTAGTGCATTGTCAGTAAAGCAGTTTAGAACAC
>NW_008768723.1:0-423 GCF_000715545.1 Opisthorchis viverrini
AAACAAGAGGAAATTGTTGCAGTTCAAAATTTTGAAACGTTCTACTTTGTGTGGTAATGTTTGATTCAGTTTGGTTCATTGTTCCTCAAGAAATTAGCATTTTAAAAGGACGCACGTTTGTTTGTTTGTCTGAGGCAATTAAACTTTTGATGTAGAAGCCAGTTCTCCAGTTGTTTACAAATTAGACAGAAATCATTTAAATTCCACGAAAGACTTTGTAACAAACAGCAGACGAGCATCAAAATACCTTGTTATTTACGTTGTTTTCGTTTTGTTCGTCTTATTCAAAAGATGAGTAGAAAAACCCTTGTCTGTTTCGTAATGGCCGGTGGGTTTACATGTTGTCTACATTTCTTCGCGGAAAGCTGTATTCACTGACACCTTCATCCCCACTACCTGCACCATTTTATTTGGACTTTGGTG
>NW_008768724.1:0-423 GCF_000715545.1 Opisthorchis viverrini
GGTCATGCTTGTTTTCGGTCGGACGTATAGTTCCTCACGCTTGTGCACGGTGTTGTGCGAAAGCGATGAATATATAAGACAGAAACACGTTTGTAGGCACATGCAACAACGCATCATGGGCTTTTGGGAACAGCCACTACTCGGTGAGCACCATCAAGTAGTGAGACGTTAAACAAACATGTTACATTCACCCAGTAATTTTGTTCGTGATACTCGCACAATTACTGTAGGCTCAGGCGAGTGAGGTTTCATTCGCGGAGAATGAAGAGTGCAACCCTGCAACCCTCTGGGCGGAAGGGTTGGAGACAGGTCACAGAAGTGAATGCGATTGAGGGATACATTACATGAAAGGAGGAAGTTTCGTTGCACAGGTGGTGGTGCGAGTCTAATTAAGGGGGTAGAGCCGAGCAAAAAAGAGCTACA
>NW_008768725.1:0-423 GCF_000715545.1 Opisthorchis viverrini
CTAGTGACCGAAAGGTTGCTACAGCTGAACGACGGCTTCAACTTTCCCTTACATTCACCGATTGAATTTCAGTGACTGAATGTTCCAAATCCAACATGTGCAATTATTTTTCCGTATTTGTGAGATAAACTGCAACGACAGTACCATACAACGTGCACTCAAATGGCATCAAGAATCTGAGACTAAGAACTCGCAGGATACCCGAGCAGCCTGTTGATGATAAACGGTTATTTTGCCACTTCACAAACATTTATTTAACGTTACTAAAAAAACGATCAGTTATTTCCATCTTACTTTGCTGAACAAACAAAAGTGGCTGGTCATCCTTGTCGCATTGGCTTAGCAAGAAAACCGTCAATTTTTTAACTCAGATTTTTTTTAGATTTCGCTCGCCACTTTTACTCTGTTGTGTATTTAATATTA
>NW_008768726.1:0-423 GCF_000715545.1 Opisthorchis viverrini
AAAATGAATTCAGGTTGTGTTTATCCGTGCTTGGATTCACAAATGGAGCAAACTAGTATTCATATATTGAAATACTGACCCTAAAGTGATTATACCGTGACTTCAGCCGCCATCTGTTTTTCATGTGCTTTGGTCGCAGAATCTTAAGGTAATAGCGAATCCACCTAGTCCCTGGTTTGGGACAAATCTAGCAATCCTCAGGGATACTGGTAGCGTGCGCTGTGAATCAACTGCCAGCCTGCATCCTTTAGGAGTGTGACAATTCTCTAAGCTGAAATAAGCAGTGCAATGGCTCAGTAAAAATCGCGGCTAGACAGGCATATGTGACAGAATCTATCCAGATTTTGTAGTCATCGCACCTACTTCCTCGAGGTCCTCACCCCCGCTTCGCCATAGTAGCAGTCGTGATGGGGAGATTACGAC
>NW_008768727.1:0-423 GCF_000715545.1 Opisthorchis viverrini
CGAGCTGAAAATGAGTAGTCATTTAGTCAGGATACAGTAGCGGGTCTGGTAACCGGCAGAGCTTCTTTGATGGCAGATGAAGAAGCAAAATATCCATGTTCTCACGTGCTCAGCTCTACTCAAGATAACTAAGTCAGCATTCGGTTACTACCAGTCACACGTTAGATAAATGAAAAAGTTGAAGCTGAACGTTGCCTGACGTGATGATGTTTATACTCCCATGATCGTTGAAAAAGCATCTGGCAGCACAATCACATAGATACAAAGTACACCGGCAGTAGCAAAATGGAAACACGTAAAAACCATAGTACACCAATCACGAAAGATAGGACTTTCTAGTAGCGTGAGCAGAAAAGAGTATTGTGTTAATTTTAGTCCTAGTGTTTAACATTATTTATTCACATTTCTACGCGTTGATAAAGA
>NW_008768728.1:0-423 GCF_000715545.1 Opisthorchis viverrini
CTGTAAGACCAGGGATGTGTCACTGAAGTAAATACTTGAGGAAGTATCAAGCGTTAGATATCACGCCGAGTCATTTAATATGAGATTCTTTGTTTTTTGAATTCTCTTAACTGAACTTTCATTAGCACCGTATAAGTCTAAAAGGGAAAACATGTCCATTTTCCAAGGCAACAATGCAAGTCGTTCTACAGAAAGACCGTAAACAGCAAACCTCTTTGCTAGAATAGTTTTAAACATTTGCATGGGTTTCCTTACCTTTGAATCCAGCCCATTTCCTAGAAAATACTTCTGAAACTGAAGCTTGGCCTCGACAAATGCCATCTGTTTCGGACCCGAAAGTACCCCATGAATCGCCAAAACATCCCTCTGCCTCACCTATCCACCACCAGTCGAAGTATGTAACTGATTGGGTAGGACAATCGA
>NW_008768729.1:0-423 GCF_000715545.1 Opisthorchis viverrini
ACTGCCTGCATCCACTTCATTTAATGTGTTTTAGTCCACATCCATCTTACAGTACCGTCTAGAGTTACTCTCCAGCCGATCGACGTTGTATCAGCTCCTTCTTACTTATCCATGGGAAAATTGCAACTGCAAGTCTTCAACCTTTCCGACCTCACATGTAATGTGTATGGCATAATGTCCTGGTTCACACCATTTTTATAACTTGACCGATAACCGTAGGGCCAATGTATCCTAAGACGTCCTCCTTAAGGGGAAGTTACAATTACTGATCAGCCAAACTTGGGATTCTGGTGGCCTGGAGCATACAGCACCGTCTTCACATCCTGACAACACAGTGGTATCATTGGGGCCACAGACTATCTTGCAATACAATTACCCGAGGTGCTGGACCCAGTTATTCTTCGCATCGCTACCGTCCTTTAC
>NW_008768730.1:0-423 GCF_000715545.1 Opisthorchis viverrini
GAACCTTCCGGTCAGCAAATTCGCGCACTTGGGCCATCTCACCCCAGTTGGGGGCCATCTCGTCCAGTTCAAAATTCTCAGTACTGTTGCCTAAAGGGGGAGAACAGTTGGGGCAAGTGTTAAAGATATTGGTTCTCTCAAACACTGGTGACCAGCATATCGTCTACATAGGAATAGACGGAACCTAAGCCGTGAGGAACGCTGTGCAGAAGAGGCTATGTGGAGAAACTCGACAAAACGATGGTGTCGTAACTGCTGTCCTGGAAATACTCCCAGTGGCTTACACGTGAAGATTAGCCGGAAATAGATTAATATTGCTGAACACACTCATATTGCCAGTGGTATCGAGTAGCTACCCGGTGCACTGTAGACACCACACCACTGCCATAGGCCTTGTTCAAAGAACTTCACTAGACTATAAGC
>NW_008768731.1:0-423 GCF_000715545.1 Opisthorchis viverrini
TTATGAGTAGTACATTACAAAGATATCCTATCACACTCATTTTAAAAGTAGCAGTACTTATTTCGTCGTCGCTTGTCACTGTTTGAAGGAGCGAACCTTTCTCCGAATAACGCTGGTCGATTGCTCAATGCCTCTTTCGCTCAGTGCTTACTCATCTTGATATTTTTCAGGTAATTCCCCCGACAGGAGAGGAATTCCTGATGATAAAAAATAGTGACGACAAACAATGAATGGCCTTTGTCTCTATTTGGTTTGTTTTTTTAGATTTCACAAAGGTCCTGAAGTTACACAGTATGCTACCTCTCGAATATCATACCAACTGAAACCTGAGGTAGCCTGTGTGCATCACATTCAGTTGGAAATTCCCGGCATAGACGAGAAAATCAGCTAACTTCCTCGTCAAAACCAAATTCGTATGCAAAT
>NW_008768732.1:0-423 GCF_000715545.1 Opisthorchis viverrini
TGTGTGAACATTCTGTGGCTACGTCGCTTTAGGGCTTTTGGTCAGAACTGTTTATTCACAAAACTCTCACCTGTTCAACAGAGTTGAAGCCAGTAGTCTGTTTGGCCCCGATTACAATAACTCCCCTTCAGAGGAGAATTCTAACAAGGAAATCCATACTCGTCCGTTCTGATTTCGCAAATAAAACAAACACCGTGGTCTGCTTAGAACAAAATCCAGTTTTGTGCACATCGTGCGTTGTTTTCTTCATTCGCTGTCTCCAGCCAAGAATATGGTGTGAGTGCGACAAACTTATTATTCAACTGGCAAACTAAACACAACAGCTTTGTGGATTGAGAGAGTTTTGTCTCGATAACACCTGCCGAACGAAGAGGACATACATTCTTAATCTGGTTAACTGGGTAGCGCCAGACCAGTTCCGAC
>NW_008768733.1:0-423 GCF_000715545.1 Opisthorchis viverrini
GACTCCCATGAACTATCTAAACGTTCTGCCTGATAAAGCCTAGCACATGAGAAGCTTAAGCGGTACGGCAGACCAAACGTTGTTGTACAACTAGTGGATGGAGGTCTTTTCCGGTACCAGAGACGAGAAGCGTATATGAAGCTTTCTGCATGTTCCTGGACCTCTTCTGCTCAACTCTGGTATAGCTTACATGGCAGGCTCATTCCGCTTGCATGTAGGCGGGCCAACATCAAGTTTGTCGGAAGTCTGCCCCGAGCGGTCAGTACCTAAGATTAGCGGATCGTAAGACTGTTGTGGACTTCCTATTACCGTGAGCCCTGGTCCGAACAGCCGCTTGATCGACTGGTGTGCTTGACCAAGCCAAAAAGTCAACGACCGTGCGAGTCAGCTGTTATATCGATCACTGTCGCGTGCAAGCGGTCA
>NW_008768734.1:0-423 GCF_000715545.1 Opisthorchis viverrini
CTCGAATGGGAATTTCCGGTAGATCTGGCTTCGTTGTTGCTTCCTGATTAGTACAGAGCATAGAAAGGAAATTGGTCAGTTTCAACCGTAAAGTAACAGGGGATTAATAAATTTAGCTGCAGCGTATGAAACTACTTCAAGGAAATAGAAAAGGATACTTGTTGGGGCGGACTGGTGTCTGAAGGTGTAAGGTCAGCAGCACTGAAGCTCTAGTGGTGAGGCTTCAAATATGGCCACTAACAGCGAAAACAGAAAGTCCATGCACCTGGAAAGCAAACTAGCAGCTAATGCCACCAGTGAAAGTTAAACTCTTGACTTCCTGTTTAACGGAAGCATATTCTCATTGGGTCAGTCGGATTCGTAAGGCGTTTAACTGGAAGCAATTAAAACTTTCATGATCACCTCTGGATAATTAAATGCCTT
>NW_008768735.1:0-423 GCF_000715545.1 Opisthorchis viverrini
AAAAAAACTGAGCCTTTAACATCCTCTTCTGGATGTGCGTTGTGTCAGTCAGCTGTGTCTGTGGGAGTTCATCTATGTGTCTTGTGTTGGGGAGACTGAAGCAGAAATGCCCGTCGCCAGTGTTATTTTTTATGATTTAAAAAGTGGCACAGCATCGCATAGTGGAAATTTATGCCCGAAAGTATCACTATTACCATACAACAAACGGTGGGAGCACTTCCGGAAGCGGGGAAAAGGAAGACAAAAACCCGGGTTATCCTTCAGAGATGACAGTTCCGAAGCTATTCGAAGGACACGTCGGGATTGCGGTCGTAAAACGTTCTTTCAGACTGATAACACTCTCTGACACAATCTCGTAAGCGCCCAGGATCCAGTGGAATCTAGGCCTTGTACAAACTCGAGTCCCTGTGCTGCATGCCCGAC
>NW_008768736.1:0-423 GCF_000715545.1 Opisthorchis viverrini
CGAAATTGAGGACAAATTGTTTAAACAACCGTAAGTCCTTAGCTTTTTTATTGGAATTCCGATTCTTTTGTCTTCGTATTTGCCAACTGAGGACCTCAGTACTCACGGATATTGCATGTGCCCCCTACCAGGCAAACTTCAAAACACGGCCCAACCATCAAGTTTAGTTGATGCGGTTTTAACCAAAGAACCGCGCATAGTTGGGCATCTATAGGCTTAGAAGTCAAGTCAACATATGATTCAAAGTGATGTAATGCATTCTTACGCGGGTCATTTTGAAGTGTCTCACTACCAAAACCGCCATATCTCCGGCACAATACGGATTTCTTCAAGATTGTCCTTGTGTGAAGTATGCTTTCGTACTCCCGGAAAACCTATTACAAATCACAGACGAAAGACTCATGAAAACGACGTACTTTACCC
>NW_008768737.1:0-423 GCF_000715545.1 Opisthorchis viverrini
ACAGACGAGAGATGCAACCATCAATCATCACCGGGTGTGAATATTGAGTAGTGAACTACGCAGATGACTGTCTTTCGGACATCCCTCTTGGGAATCGGTTAGGACGTGACGAGAACCCGTATGTTTCAAAACACCCACCAACTCACCAACTTGATACTTTTGGTTGAAAGACAGGAACAAACAAAATGTTGCGGGTAGCGGGGAAATTCCGAGGTTTCAATTGACGTCACTGAAATGCGGAAAAGTACTGTAGGGCCGTTGCATCTTTGGCTTGAACCATCGGCAGTGCGCATCTCACGAACTCGCTATTATTAGTTAGTAGCTGAACACTATACCACGATAGGCTGATCAGTAGTAGGTTTAACGTAAATTAGACGGAATAGAACACCATTCATCCTTCAGTCACACAGTTTACGTCATGCG
>NW_008768738.1:0-423 GCF_000715545.1 Opisthorchis viverrini
TTAGCGATTGAACCATCCATCGACGCGATTCAAGAGTTGAGCAAAGTGTCCGACCTGCACTGAATAAAACATTTGTCCAAAACCAGTTTCAGTTTACCAGTGAGTGAAAGCTGCCGAGTATAGGTTTAAATCTTTGGTTCGCGTATATTTGCCTCCGCCGGGTTTGACTTGGAAAGCCTTGACTTGCCTATTTCTTGTCCGTGGTAAGTACCAAGAAACAAAAATAATGAGAGTGAATTGGTTTGCACAGTTTTGGGCGGCGCATGACTTGACGAAACGGCTAACCTCAAAGATTGATTCCCAGAATTATGTCGTTCATTCAACCGAACTTATCAGCACACAACTGAAGGTAAACCCCTAGTCACCCTTCATCTGGAACAGTCTACTGTCATGTTCTCTGCGCATTCAAGGTGCTTCCCCGTT
>NW_008768739.1:0-423 GCF_000715545.1 Opisthorchis viverrini
TTCGGTGGTTTGCTTTCCTTGGGTAGTGTTCTGAGAAATTCTCAGTTAAATGAATCCCTTTCAATGCATGGTGTGCGCCAGACGAGGCAAATGTGTGGTCCGCACTTGAACTGAAGTGACATAAATGGCTCGTGTGAGAACTTCATCCAGTACGATCCGGCCACCAGCACCGTTTGCCAGACCCGGCCATACTGCTTATCTAGGTAGTCTTTTAGGTTCTTCGCCACCTCATTTAGATCCTCCGGTCGCCCGGATGTTTCCTTGAGTAGTTCAACAAATTTATTTGTAATGTCCACTTGTTTGTCCAACGACATTGTACTAGCGATGATCGACACGTCGGGATTCAAAACTTTGGCGAACCCATCACGTTCCCGTTGACGTTCATAGCGTTCAATACGCCTGTAAGAAAGAGTTGATTTTTGA
>NW_008768740.1:0-423 GCF_000715545.1 Opisthorchis viverrini
ATACACAAAGCAATACTGGAGGTAAGCGATTCTCTCTTCGGATAATACATGAGTCCATAATTTGGAAACCATTTGTTCGGAACTAGCATTCCAGTACTCTTCTTCCAAAATAACTGCTGCGTCCTGTGGGGCACCACTTTACATAAGACGGAAACTGTGACCAGTAACTGGGGGAGGTCTGTCCTTGTGAACATTCCAAATGTTCCAGAGTTTGGGAATTCAACGGTGGCGGAACTCCGTTTTGGGCTTCGTACAGAAAGCAATTATGACCCTGTGATGTAAGGCAGGAATTTATGCGTAAATATCCAGTGTTTATCGGGGATCTGCAGCATCACACAATCGCGTTGGTGGGAATGTTCACAGAGGATAAAGTGCAGAAAATGTAGCCACTTTAAGCTACTTATGCAGCGTGAGTAGTCTAAC
>NW_008768741.1:0-423 GCF_000715545.1 Opisthorchis viverrini
AACTTGTCCCACTTCATGTGACCTCTGACGAATATTCTAGACGTTTCGATCTAACCACAGTTACTACGAAGCCAGCCGACCGAACCTAGTCTTGCGTTTGCTCTTTGGACTGATCTTTGCGTATAACTTGCTGCCCATCGTATTCCGATTTTCATAAATTATGATTTATTGATTCTAACCACCGCAGGATGGTCTGCCTAAAAAGTTTATTCTTCAACATGCTACTTAAAGCCATACTGTTTAGGAAGTCTCGTAAGCTGAATTTTCCGCACTGTGAGCTGAGTCAGACTGGAATTCAGGGTCATAGATATTTTTATGGGTTATGAAGAGTCTAATTAGATTTTCCAATACCGTCGACCTCCACTTGACTAAAGTTGGTGCTGGCTAGTCCTCTGGTGAAATCTTGGACACCCTCATTTAACT
>NW_008768742.1:0-423 GCF_000715545.1 Opisthorchis viverrini
ACATCTAGAATTGCAGCTCGGAAAGGAATGTTATCAAATCGGTTAAATTTTTTATTACTTCAACGAGTATATTCTCAGCTACCCACAAAACAAATCAACCGTTCCGGCAGCAGTTTTACTCAGAACCTTGAGAAATTTTCGAAAACGACATTGTGAACCACGGTTGGGTGTCTCCCAGGAGCTAGACTTCACATGTCTAACCAAAGTGAACCTCTGGTCTATGGTATTCTTCAAAAGAGGAATCGCCTGGGTTTTCTGTAAGGACCAAACCGGCCGCATATATTTGCTCTGCAACTTTCGTATAAATTGGGTACAATTGTAACATAAGAATGACGCGAAATTAAAAACTGCGCCTGAGTTTTCTTTATTGCTCACTGAACAATTCAGACTGTGATTAATACCAGGCGTTTCGATCTTTTGACA
>NW_008768743.1:0-423 GCF_000715545.1 Opisthorchis viverrini
GTGCACTGTTTTTGGAACTTCGCCCGATAAGAAATAAACATAGACTTGAAAGCAAATAGTGTATACCCATGGTTGACGTAGTTCGCATAAAGAAAATACTAGAACGGAACTTCTAGGAACTTCAATGGATATCAGTGCAGTGGCCAAAATTTCACTCGTAATGACTTACTCGAAAGATAAACACCTATTCAGCGTATAACTGCCCGTTTTAATTCCAAAGATGTCGAGTTTGCGGGGTGTTGGGATTCAACCAAGTACGGTTGAGAACTCGGAACATGTGGATACTCAAATTTTTCAGATAAATGCCTTGTAAGCTTGTTCCGCCGAATTTTCTCCCTGTTAAATCTGGTCAAAGAAGGCACGTATTCTTGAGAAATGAACGTGCGCTGTAATTAAGTCTCGGCGAGATGGCCGAAGTGGTTA
>NW_008768744.1:0-423 GCF_000715545.1 Opisthorchis viverrini
AAATCATTCAAATTTGCTAGCAAGACAAGATAAATCCAGGCCTGTCACTGGGGGATGGTGGCAGCACTCGAGGTTAGTGGGAATTGCTTCGTTCATTTTTCACTACTGATGCTAGTTTGAGTAGTCAAACATGTACAAAAAGTACAAACTCACCAGCGTCGGCCGACTGGTTACCAGGATATCCGATGATTTGCGGGAGGGTGGCTTTCGACTCTTTTGCTGATTCGATGATTAAAGAGCAAGAAAACGGTTTATTGAGTACTAAAGATGGCTGTCTGGAACGTATGATCATATACTATCATCTAGCTAGCATTTGAATCCATAATCTCATGTGTGTGCACTAAACTTGAACAAAATGGATAAAAAGTGAGTAGTAGTATAATAGGGTGGAAAACGTTGCACGTCGCAGGTATAAGCACATCA
>NW_008768745.1:0-423 GCF_000715545.1 Opisthorchis viverrini
TGAAACATTCCAATCCGTCATCACGGTTACATTCCGGTTATCACACTAAGAATCCTGATGCGCCACTGGAGCAGGCTTACATGTGGTTTCTATGAATATACTGATAACGGGAAATTTTCCGTTCAACCCTTGTGCCAATTTACAAGAAATACACAGTGTGCGCTTATAACTTAGCTTTTCATACATTTAATTCATCGAAAACGCAATTGGTGATCTATAGAAAATGAACCTACTTACTAGCTATAATGTCCCATCCAATTTTTCATCTTGTCAAGATGTTTCTCTTGATAAATAAAAATGAGCACTAATTGGAACAGAACTTCTGAGCAATAAATCACTTTGTCAAACACTCCATTCACCAACTTGCCCGACAATTGAATTTTCATTACTGAATTTCACTGAGAATTGTGCGACAAAAAAACT
>NW_008768746.1:0-423 GCF_000715545.1 Opisthorchis viverrini
GGGGATCAAGTGGTCTACATCCCAGAAGCTGAGTTGCTCCTACGGAACCCAGACTTCCCTTAATCTCTTTCATGCCTCCATGCCAGATCACAAATTTACCACCTCTGCGAATCCGCCACCTTTAATTGGGCAGGGAACACCACAATCTCTTCGGGGAACGATATCTAACATGCGTGATACACATTCTTAATACCTCATCCTCCGGTGCTAGACACATTCTTCGATTGAAGCCCACGTTGTGCAACCGGACATCCATTTTCTAGTTGTTTCGCCGTGGATTCGCCGTTAGTGACCTGCATAAGCTATGTTTCTGAAACAGCGGTCGTCGAAGACCTGAAGAACTGTTAGTTCCGCTGATCGGAGAGGTCCCATTTTACTGCCATAAAACGAAACAGTCTGTAATTCCATACATTATCCTGATAT
>NW_008768747.1:0-423 GCF_000715545.1 Opisthorchis viverrini
AATCATGGAAAACAGGCCAAAAGATGGCGAAAATTATGGGGCTGACCTAAAATGGAATTGCGATATCAAGGTTAAATAACGGTTTACATTCAGGTCAAAACAAGAAAGGAGGTATAGGCGCAGAATGGAAACAATAAGATGGATAATCACGTCCTATACAATGAGAATAAAAGCAAAGACCGAACACCGACAGCGTTTGTCAGTCAACGATTAATGTTAAGACAAACGCCAGAACCACCCTACGACGTGACTGAGAGTACCAACTTTATCATACCCTGGGCCGACGGTCCTCCTCTGCCTGGTTCGGTTTCCGAATAGGCAGTTTGAGGTTGAAAAGGCTTTTCTTCTCTTTGGTGCAGATGAGGATTCTGTGACTACAGCCCCCGCATTTCTGAAGGACTTTTGAGGAGTGTTTAATGACGA
>NW_008768748.1:0-423 GCF_000715545.1 Opisthorchis viverrini
ACTGAATTGAGAGGCGCCATTTCCCAAGACTTCCTCCAGTTACAAAACAAGCATCACATGCAATTTCGCAACTGCGGAGCTGTAAACCAACTAGAGAAGACAAGTTTGGGGCAGAAGTTTTGGAGAATTGTCACCCGACTCTGAAACATACACTTAAGCGAAATCTGGTAGGGTGATAAATCACCCAAATTTAGATGTTTTAATCCTGATACTCCATAGAGGAAGTGCAAACAGGACTTCTTTTGAAAACTAAAAGAGCATCAAACTAGAACCCGTCAGGGCTTCTTAGGAAGCTAAGCAATTTAGGGTGCTAAAAGTGGAGTTCAGTCATTGTTACCCTGTGGGCAAAATTACAGAACAATATGCTGAATTAAAGAAGGCCGTGAGGATACGTTCTGTGTTTGGTCTAATAGCAAGGCGGCT
>NW_008768749.1:0-423 GCF_000715545.1 Opisthorchis viverrini
GTCAGAGGAAATTATGATTAAACCTAAAATTTTCCATTTATCCTGTCAAATTCGATAAACTGATGTTCAGCATTTTGCTTTGGGATGGAAGTATTCAGGTAAACTAGCCAGTGAGTTTGAATAGAGATGACGCTGGAAGGTACAGGTAACGGAAGTCAACTGCTCCATAAGTAGCTTGAGACAATGACACATTCCCCTGGTTATCAACATCCCAAGTCGTTTGTCAATTGTGCTTGAATGGAAACTCGTCAGCTATACATAAATTTTTTTGGAGAAGACCAAACTTAAGGGCCACGAAATCGGGATTCCTCTACCCTTGAGCGTACAAAATCTGCAGTGCCATCAGTAGCGAAGCAATAGCAACTGAAACATTAAAAATTCGACCCAGGTCTTAGCTGTTTAACGGGAATTGATCTGTATGAG
>NW_008768750.1:0-423 GCF_000715545.1 Opisthorchis viverrini
GTCGGCGTCACGTCTCACTTAGTCAGCTAGGTCGCATTCCCATTACATTTACTGATTGGTTATGCCATAGGGGCTATTTTGTAGCTATTCTTACTCAACTCCACGGTATGAGGGAGGCGTTTTAAAAACCTTGCTTTTCGAGAAAATGGTACGAGGAGGCGGGGAGTTATATAAAACCGCGAACTGTTATACTTGAATGCAAAGCAAAAAATGCACCTCATTATTTTTTGAAATGAGCACTTTTGTAAAGTGTTTCCACTTGGAAAATTTGGACAAATTATTTCCACTGCTATGCACCGATAAATCTCGTTTCATTTGGTAGATGCATTTAAATCTCACAGACAAGTAAGAAAAATCCAGTCACAAGGAATCCATAGCAAATTTCGTACACTATCAAAGTTCCGTAATCGGAACATTTTAGCG
>NW_008768751.1:0-423 GCF_000715545.1 Opisthorchis viverrini
GTAATACCTGAAAAAATGACATCTACGAAATACACGCTGTGATTCTCCCCTGCAGGATGAGTTCTAATCAGTTCAAAAGTATACTTGCATCTGAAGCAAGATTGATGTGAAATTATGGATGGCGAGTCGGATGAACAACTCAAAGGGAGGAAGCTGCCTTGTGGTGAGGTAGAAAACTGGTCGTATTTTGTTAGGATGGCAAACTTATTTCTGCGAAACGGTGGCGGGTTCTCGTCACAATGGACGCTTTTATGAAGCCTAGATATAATCAAAGAAAAAAATAATGAGCACTTGGTGTGGATAAAATAAGAACTGGAGGCTAGACAGACATTTGGATGTTTGGACAGCACGGAGCACCCAAAGCTTACTCCTCGTTCAAGAGACAGGATAACTGACAAACTACCACAGACGGTGCTGCATCCG
>NW_008768752.1:0-423 GCF_000715545.1 Opisthorchis viverrini
GCTGAATCACAAGGAAATTCGTCACATCCATTCCATCTATATTATTATCTATATTATCTATATTATATTTTTGGTTGGACAGTGAAGACTAGGGAGCTTTTGTTCTAAGGGCAGTGTTCGCAAAGTCGAACAGGCACAGAAAAGTTCAGAACAAAATCCTCATAAGTAGCAGTCGCATTTGAACTTGAGGGGAACCAACCGGAATCAGGGTAATTGCGGCAGCCTCGTAGCGAACGATTTGAACTCGTTATACATTCGTTTCGCGTAAAATTCGCTGAGTTATGCATCGTTTGTATTTAAAACATACAAGTAAATGAATGCCAGAAAACAGGTAAGCTGCAAACACGTTTCCGTGGAACAAGAGTAAGTGCTGCCCGTGTATAACCTAGCAGACTTAGAAGGAAAATATAGTGGACGACCGAC
>NW_008768753.1:0-423 GCF_000715545.1 Opisthorchis viverrini
TCAGCTCTTATCGCTGCAGGTGTGGGGCAACATGCAAGCCATTCCGAAAAAACGCGCCAGCTGACAATTTCACCGCTCCCTGGACAGTACTTGTCTAGTGAACTGAACGACCCGAATGTGAACAGTTATGCCATGGGACATTTCGTTCTTGTCACCCGTTTTGTGACAAATGTATTGGAGGACGTATAAGTCTACATAAGTCCGGCCAGCTAGTATGCTCACTTTGTGCTCGTCTGTCTGGCCAGTTGGAACTGAAGCATCCGGTAAGGGTTCTATCGTAATATTCTTCAGTTACTTTTGACAGTGGATTAATCTAACCGGAGAAATACTAAGATGAGTGACTTATCATAGAAGCGCCTTGAGCCGAAAACCCTCACGAAGTTGCAGTACCATAGCGATAACCATAAAAAAGACTCTGAAGAA
>NW_008768754.1:0-423 GCF_000715545.1 Opisthorchis viverrini
CAACCACATCCTCGCCTAAGGTAACTGGGAACTATCATTCGCCCCCACAGTCTTCTGATCACGGATATCCACTTCCAGTTCTTTCCAACCCGGTAACTCGAAGTCAGTTACATGACCGGTGTCCTTTGTTTGAAAATGTCGAACAGAATAACACTGATAAATTTACCAGATCCTTCCTAAGTAGGAGCCTTTATTGTCCGTATTCTGCCTCAAACTGGCGAAGATATACTCACGCGCACCTCATACTGACGTAAGTTCCATAAATAGTGTCGCAGAAGCACCCTGAACGAACTCACGCATGGCATTTTACTCACCGTGTTTACGCTTCTCCTTAAGTGATGCTTTGAGGTATATAAGGCCTGGAAATTGCATCCAGATCCAGGACTAGACGTGTACGGGGACTGGGCCTGATGGTTTGTGTAC
>NW_008768755.1:0-423 GCF_000715545.1 Opisthorchis viverrini
ATGGACGTTCGCCTCCATTTCAAATACTTCATTATCATCACAGGAGGATCAGTAACACAATAGGGATAGTGAAAAGACTGCTGAAAGTGTTAGACAGCTCACAACCAGTTTCGCCTTTCTTGGGGTTCATCAGGTAAGCGCACTTACTGAGATCTCACCAGCGTTGTGTTCTTGATGATGTCTTAGTTGAAGCGAAATATCGTTGATGGTTCACGTGTGCTCCCTGTCGAAATCAAATTTGTATGCAAGCTGGAGTATTTGTCAAAATCTGTCCAAATCGAAATGCCTTTACCTGATGAGCCCCGAAACGGGCGAAGTATTTTGTTTCGTATAGTTCTCGCAGTTTCGTTCATCTGCTACGTAGCTGAGGAAATTCGAGTGTTCTCCGCGAGCATTGGAGCAGTTTACATCAAGACGCCTCGC
>NW_008768756.1:0-423 GCF_000715545.1 Opisthorchis viverrini
CAAGTACTGTAATCGAATTGACTGCCCTCCAGCTGTCTTGCAGGTTGCGGCTGCGCACCTCTGGTGACGCGGAGGCCTCTGCAGCCGGATACATCGGGATGTGTGCTGTGTTGAGCGATCGAGTAGAAAAGTCTGTACTTGATCGGATACCCTTTGAGAGTCTCCCCTGCGTGGTTCGTTTGGCGACGTCTTTGATAAAATCTCAAGAAACTGAGATCCATTGCACGTTGTTTACTGTGTTTGGTTATTCTCCACCTGACCGTAGCTATGAACCTACCAGAGACAGTTTCTATGGCGCTCTATGTGCTCCTTTACAATGGGGTAAAAGCTCAAGCGTCAGATAGGTAAACTAATTGGGTGGTCGTTTTGGTTTGGATATGAAACGCACGGAAACCGTCTACTTCAGATGTGTGTCGATTGCAG
>NW_008768757.1:0-423 GCF_000715545.1 Opisthorchis viverrini
GGTCACTTTTCGGGACTTTGTTGTCTGCATTCGGTACTCACTATTGCCCTAATAAACTATGCGAATTAGTCATTCTATTACAGGGTGTGGGTTAGTGATTCAACTGTGCTGTCCACACGACCAGAAGTGCATGCCCTTGAATCTCTCCAATCCATATGTCTAATTCTTTTAAATGACGATTGTTTTCAAAACCTAGCCCAGTTGTTACATGACGCAATGACGTGAGCTTGCTCGTTGTTGCACGCGCGGCAAGGTTTCTTAGGAATCTGACTACCACTGAACAAGCACAACTATCACGTCTTTCAAGAAGATCACGAAGGCTGAGAGAACGATCATGACCGGTTAGTTGCTAGTTGTCAGATACCTGGCCACTATCCACCAATACGTTAAAACAATATAAATAGCAGGTGGATCAGAGGCGCG
>NW_008768758.1:0-423 GCF_000715545.1 Opisthorchis viverrini
TGCAATCAGAATAAATCTACTTCCAGAAATGCTGATGTTCCATCAGAGATCCGGTGTTTGGATGAAGTAAGGTTGCTACACCGCAGGTAGATATTCCGGTAGCGAGTTAGCCTTTGGATATCTGTCTACGATGACCGCCACTATGTGACCTCGCACCGGCTGGCAGGAGTTGGATCTGGATCTGGGTTTGTTTGAATTTTCCACGGTAGTTTGGCAAAATGTGTTCATCCGCAAAGACTCCGAAACTGCAACGAAATTTAGCGACGGACAAGTAAGTGATCGGACTCCAAGCAGGTATTTTAGAGGAGTCTCCAGGCAGTGATCCACCCTCGCTACTGGCAACTTGTAGCAGTATGGTCTATTCGGCTTCGGATAGTCACGTAGTCACACGAATTAAGCTGTTCTGGATATTGGTACTAAAGA
>NW_008768759.1:0-423 GCF_000715545.1 Opisthorchis viverrini
TTCCTTTCACCCCAAGAATTTGAAATTTGCAGTCCCAGCAAATTTAATTCACCATCAAAAACGTCTGCGGTATCCCTGCCAACTGACTTTGCTAGGTGACGTTGGGTTTGACACTGAGCAACAACAGTACTTGCTGTGATGCTACATTGTCTTCCTTCCAGCGTTAAAAGACGTACAGTTTTTCCAGACAATACCGACGTGTATGTGCGGCGAACTTTCAAGCTAACTGCTTATCAAGATTTTGAGCGTCCGGTCATACCTTACCGAACCGGAATTTCTAATGAACGTCTGAAAATGATGCTTAGGTCCGTGGACCCAGCGTAATAATTATGACTTAACAAAGATGAGAGATAAACTAAAGGTGCTGCAAGTACCAATGCCTAAATATTCCACTTGGCAAATTAATTTGCTAATTCCGATGAG
>NW_008768760.1:0-423 GCF_000715545.1 Opisthorchis viverrini
TGATGCTGTGCTGTCGATCGATGATGGTGATGATGATGACTAACTATCGTTTTCCCAAAATCTGTTTACAGTTCGAGGAAAACACACTGATGACTGGCGAAGTTTTGTTATTTCAACCAATCATCGATGAAAACAAGGCCAAAATTTCGGCGAGTTTCGATGATAGTAAATACAAAATGTCGCAAATGAAGGACAAACTAATGACCAAAGTAAAGCCCAACATGGGAAGTGCAGTCTACATCACAGAAATAAAGGGTAAGTCACTGGAAATGCGAAGGTATCGTTGCGTGATTTACGCACCAGTGATTCCGGCCACGTCAATGCGACCTGGTTTTTTGTAAACTAGACTACCTTTGAGGGAGAGAATAGCTGTTAAACAGGACGGTTATGTCATACATTCCCAGGATCGAGGTAGTTTTTTTT
>NW_008768761.1:0-423 GCF_000715545.1 Opisthorchis viverrini
AACGCTCCGGAAGATTGTGGGAATTGGATAAGATTAGTAAAGCATGGTGTGTTTGGGGAGACATTAGATAGGATAAAATGCAATAACACACATAGAAAGGAAAACTTGACGTCTACCACGATTAGGATGACCACAACAAGTGATTATATGAGACAAGATAAGGATGGGTTTGTACTTAGTAGGCTAGCGATCAAACAAGGGTTGTGTTTGCTAATATATGATATTAAAGTACAAGAGACCCAGTGCAAACCGATATAAGCGCGAAGAGGGGTGGTGTGGTAAGAAAAATCAAACGTATAAGAACTGATGTAAGTGAATTTCCGAGATGATGGACTGGAATTCATTTTGGAATTCATTACACGAGTTGGACAATACCAGGAGAGAAGATAAAAGTAACGGAAATAGTCACCAGTACCCGAAACA
>NW_008768762.1:0-422 GCF_000715545.1 Opisthorchis viverrini
TATGCCTAAAACTCTGGTGAACTATCAGTCTGATGACTGAATTTGCGTTTTGCGAAGCTGCGTAACCCTATGATGCGACGATACTGAGGATTTTAAACCAGGCTGTCCAAAATGAGCTATTCCGTATGGCTAATCACTGCTTATTTATTCTCTACTTTTCTAAGAACTGTGACATCCGGATAAGGGTGGTCTAACTTGATTAGAACAGTTCCCGCATTTCTGATTTTTTAACAACCCAAGGCGCGGATATTCCCTTGACAGTTCACGTAGCTTTTATTCGCCTAGCGTGACTAAATATATCCAAGTCAAATCAACACAAGCTGCTGACTGTTGTAGCGAATACACCATTTTCCTCAACCTCCCCTAACTTTGAGTCTAGTGTTCATATCACTGCGCGGTTTTCACATAAGAAGATACGAGGG
>NW_008768763.1:0-422 GCF_000715545.1 Opisthorchis viverrini
ACAGTCGCCTAATCGTCTTCAGAACACGAACTCGGGGTTGGTTTATGGCGTAAAATCACGGACCAATCAGAATGTAGCTGCTTAACCGACTCAACACCTATCCGCATAAATAGGAAATACTTCTGTGAATTGAAGGAGTATAAACTTGAGCTGGTCGGTGCATATTACTCAACGCTATCAAGGTCTGCTCGCTTGACGTAGGAAAGGTAAATTTCGATGAATTCAAAATTAGAATATTTTTGGTAGTTTTATGGGATATTTTTAATTCGTTCAACAATCACAATAGCAGCCTTACTTCATGTAGGCACTTATCAAGTATTGTGGCACCATAAATACAATCACAAAATTATACGAGTCACAAAATGTGAAATTTAGACAGCTTGGGCTGCGCAAGGGCACCAAAACGAGGAACGTGATACACA
>NW_008768764.1:0-422 GCF_000715545.1 Opisthorchis viverrini
CATTGCTATCTACATTGCTCAGAGGATATTCTATATTTCGCACAATGAACTTTGTTGAGTTATCCGAGAAAATATTTGTAGATCAGGTTGCTTCATCAGGACCATTTTTAATGTTTTGGAAGCATGAAATTTAGGAAGTAACAGGAGATTAAACTGTTAAGTGCCTCAGTTAGTTTGAATGGGTAGACGTGAGCTGAAGCTTGGTCAATATGAGTCTATCAACTCTCACCGAAATTTTTCGAAAACGACGAAATAAATGTGCTCAAAGGAGCGTCTTGCAAAAGCACAGCGTGCACCTGGTCCTCGATCGAAGGTTGAACTTTTTCGAAAACCAATGCAGGTAGGTTTGTTGAACATACAATCCATGATGTTACATCTGAAGATCGCTGTTTGTCCCCACAATATGATGCCCTTGATTTTTT
>NW_008768765.1:0-422 GCF_000715545.1 Opisthorchis viverrini
TTTGTTTTCACAAAATAATATGACCGCTTAGCCGCAACACTTCTAGCACCTGGCTGCCATGCCACACGAAGGAAACACGTGGGCTGGGAAACCTCCAGGTTGCCCAAACCTCTACATAGGTCGAGAGGCGGAGGTTGTATTCGAACTAGACTTTCTGGCCAGTAAGTATGCGCTACAACTACTGATCCACCCCGTCTGCATACTCCAGATCTACAGCGATCTGACCACCTTAACTTTGATCTTCTTTCATCCTCTCCCTCATTATTTCATTGAAGAATTGGAGCAAAGAGAGAGTGGATATCCTTGTGGGGCATCACGTTTTTTACGGAAGCTTTTAGGGAGCTCACCATACAATCGCATCCTCAGAAGTATGCTAATGTAGGCGCTGAATTCTTTCCCAAAACTTCTGTGGTTAACTGCAT
>NW_008768766.1:0-422 GCF_000715545.1 Opisthorchis viverrini
TCAAACGAGAATTACTAATTCTGTAAATCAGACATCCCGAAGTAAGAATAAAGTGGATGAGTGTCCGCGTTACCGAAAGGATGAAAGGAAGTTAAAAAAAAACTGAAATGGGTTGCATTTAGGAGAACGATTGAGCGAGAAATCCCGACCAACTAATCAGCTGATTAGTTTGGGACGCTTGATTGGCTGACACGATATTCGGGTTATCGGCTTACAAACAAAGATTGTAAGATGGCGTCTGGAAGGTCGTTTACATTAATTAGGTTTAGTAGTGGCTCCTAGAGGATTTCAGATATCGGACCAGAATAACAAAAGAGATCAAATTCAACTCTGACTTACTCATCTTCTACAAAGAAAGTTACTAATTCATCCGGGAAGATGACTCGAGTAAAGGCCAATGCGGCTTAGGAATAAAGGTGTTA
>NW_008768767.1:0-422 GCF_000715545.1 Opisthorchis viverrini
TATGTATCCAGTGCCGCGGTGAGACTATTGAAAAAGTCTGCGCGAAACCAGACGCTCCCGTTAGGTTTCTGTAACAGTACGATCATTTCGGTTCATGCAGAGTAGTTGGTCGCTTAGAGAACACCAACCTTCTGTAGTCAACCAGTTTTGGCTGCATACGGTAACGTGTTTTGGTTTGACAACCGGTCTGGTATTAGGGAGAAAGCACAGTCTAGCTTTTGCCTCAGTGAACTGCACAAGCCTGCCGTCGAATACAGACACATGATTTTGCAGGAAGTCCTCAAGTTTATACTTCGGAAAGTGAGTGTGCTCAAGGAAAGATACGGTTGCTGTGTGCATCGTGTTCCAGTAAGAATTGATTAGTTTTTGTAACAGATACACCTTATCGACCGAATCCAGCCTCAGGAGGTCAAGTTTGAAGA
>NW_008768768.1:0-422 GCF_000715545.1 Opisthorchis viverrini
GCACTAACCAGATGGGCAACCGCTACACTTTGCTTGGGTCGTCACAGAAAAACGGTTAAGGCTAGTCTTGCGAAAATAAATCGGGTAGCTTAATAGCATTTGGCGATCAACAGAACACCCCACTCAGTAGTGTGAAGGATGGAAATAATATCTACCTTCAGTGCGAAGTTCAACTTTCTCTAGAAGCCATAAAGCCATTAAATAAGACGTCTTGTAACGCTAAGAAAAAGTCAGTGTGCAGAGTCCTGTGGCATGGGGATTCGGATATGTGTGGAAAAATGCATTTCTGATACTTACATTTGAGTCCGCTGGTGTGGTTAAATTATCTACCATGGAAAATGGGTTACTCATGCACGGGGTTGCCTTACAAAATGCATGTTGCTGATCACCCAATTGATGGCAGCCTGTCAACAGCCCATGCG
>NW_008768769.1:0-422 GCF_000715545.1 Opisthorchis viverrini
CTCTGGATTGCCAGGCAGTGTTTATGGAACAAAGTTGTCTCCCATATGTTCTTGTTCCCCATTAAGGCCTCGTACGCCAACTTCGGCGGACATGTGTAGGTCTACTGGAAGCCTTCGGCTGAGTTCACTAGGAGTGTCAGGCACGGCTGTCCTATTTCATCTTTCCCCTGGAACTTTTCTGTCGATATGGTCATGAAAGATGCACGTTCAGCCTGTGTGGTCGAAATTCTCTCAGGGCGTTCGCTCAAAGGTATTGAGTACGCGGATAGTATAGCTCTTCTTGGATTTGACGCCGTCGCAATGCCAGAAATATTAAATGAGGCAATTAATTATGCCTCACAGTCTGGCATCCGCTTCACATCTGCGATATGTCGAGTGTTACTGGAAGGCTGGGTGGCCTCGGTCTGGGATCCTGCACTTGC
>NW_008768770.1:0-422 GCF_000715545.1 Opisthorchis viverrini
ATCGTGTTTGCTTACATGTCCATATGTAAATATCCACACAAATTCGAGTTGACACAAGCGTGAAAAGCATATTAATGGGTTCAAAGTAGTGAAATATTCTAATGGGTGTGATTTTGTTCCTGCAAAATTGTAGCACGTGAATTTGAGCTCCGTCGACAAATCACTTTCGCTAAACGCAACAATCATTTCTATTATGATTTTGTGATTTTGTATTGGTTACTTTGCTTGTTAATTTATCCAAACACTCGTATACGGTCCTAGTCCGAGACATATTTGGTGACCCCGAAACATTCGTTAAATTTATTTTTCTCCGCAGCACTCCCGTGCTTTATTTTATTTATTTTCCACGTCAGCATGGCTTCCAAACAAACACAGACACCCGAAACGAAATACACAACGTTGTTTACCTTAAGTTGCCTGAA
>NW_008768771.1:0-422 GCF_000715545.1 Opisthorchis viverrini
AAAGACCACGAAATCGCGTCTCAACGTATGCAAACGCGTCTTTAAAATGCGTCGGGTGAGCACACTCCTGAATGACGGTGAGCTAACTTCGCGTATTGCCGTCACTAGTGATCGGCCTCCTGCAGGTGGGAACAACAAATGCTGCGTAGTTCTGGAATTCCATAAAAGAAGCGGACGCCCTGCGACCTAGCTGCGTTGTTCGGGAAAACCAAAAACAAAACGGACTCAATTTATGTCAGCTGCCCAAAGCCGGTGGCATTCCGGCTAACCGACAATGCATTACAAACATCGATTACTAGTACAAGCGAACTTTTAAGGTTTTATAAGCAAAACAGATTCCGAACTCTTCCTAGCATTGCTGCCGTTTTTGATGAGTGATGACGATGACCTGAGGTGACACTAAACAGAGATCAGGTGCAGTC
>NW_008768772.1:0-422 GCF_000715545.1 Opisthorchis viverrini
AATAAAGCACCTTTTCCCATTCCGGAATATTCACAAAACACAGGTAACTTTATGTCATCGCGAAATGAGTGCGGCTGTCGCCGAGCTTAGTGTTTTGTGTGAGTTTTGCCAGCCTTCGTGTTTGGCGTCTACGTGATTATTTTTGCCCCACCCTATCGGATGGGGCATGTAACCGATTACTTGATAATATTTGGTCATTCTCCTGCGGTCAAATTTCACTATCGGGTGGTAGGGCTGTTCGGTTTTGAAGGCCGGACTCATCCCTTCTCAGGAAAGAGCAGTTCCACCGATTTCATAAGTATAGACATGCTAAGTGCCCCGAGGAAACAACCACACGCAAATAACAGGAAACCGTAAAACTTTTCTCTCAGATCGATTCGCTCTTTGGAAGCCTACTTCACCCGGTCTAACTGATTCCCCTT
>NW_008768773.1:0-422 GCF_000715545.1 Opisthorchis viverrini
AAAACCATCATTGACAAACAGAAACATTTGTCCTCACAACAGACTGAAGAGTTGCGGTCAGTAAAGCAACTACGCCTCGCTTGAGAATCGCGCACCGCCAATAGCAACTGTCAAGTATGAATAGGTTAGTAGACAACTTCGAAAAATTGCCAATTTGGAATAACAGTATGGTCTTCCAACCTCAGGCAGCCGCCCACGATAGCTGAAGCCTCTGCCAAGGCACAGCTATTGCTATTCAGTCCTTACCTCCACTGAGTGATCATCCGGAGATACGTAGTCGTATTTTGCAGTCAGACATAACTTATTTAGCACTCCATTGAACAGAGTTAGAGAGGTACCGTACGGCTTAGGAAAAGGAGGTTGAATTTCATCATCGGTTGAAAGTGAGACAATCTCTTTTCGAGAAATACACTCATTTGCAA
>NW_008768774.1:0-422 GCF_000715545.1 Opisthorchis viverrini
ATAATAAGGCGAAACCAGTTAAATTCTAGTTAAGTCGCTTTTGTGTCTTTTTGTGTTGTCAACGGACTTATTACTCGCATGCATGCAAGCGAATAACAGACTGATTAACGAATTCTAGCAATCGATAACGCTCTTTGAACACTGACTTCCACTATCCATTCTTTGTCATTTGCAAATCAGGATAACAAATCCGAGCTTTTGCTCCTTGCTTCAGGTGAACAAATACCCAGTGAGGTCTTTTGGTCGCATTGTCGACTTGTCAGGCTTCACACGCCGTATCGCTCCTAAGAGCAATTTGCACGTAATACTTCACCAGTATGGTGATCCACGTTCAGCCTGTTATGTGTACAAAATTTCAATTATCTGTACATCCGTGAGCATCCCAAATTACAGCCGTCATTCTTTTCTTCTGTGCGGGACGT
>NW_008768775.1:0-422 GCF_000715545.1 Opisthorchis viverrini
TTGATGGAATGCAAGCGCGTGGTCAGCCAACAGCAGAAAGTTTATCATATGTATATATTACACATTTTACATACCATTCACTTGTTCATTTAATATTACTTATTTACTATTTTATTTTATTTATTTGTTTTTCATTGCTTTTATCTACTATTTGCTTATTTTATACTATTTCTGTCACACGTAGTACCTTAGCAGTTGTCTATTCATTATGTGTTTTACTTACTTTTACCTTTATCTATGTATCTATGTGTGCTACCCCGTAAGAACTGGAGGATGTTTGATGCAGTTGGTTTGTACCAACATGATTGTCGCACCAATTTACTTGGTCCAAGTTGAAGTACATTCAAGATCTACTCACACTCTCGGTGCGAGATTTCTCAGTGGTTAGAGAGCGGATTTACTGACCGAAATGTTCGTGGTTC
>NW_008768776.1:0-422 GCF_000715545.1 Opisthorchis viverrini
CAGCTACTAAATGTTTTGTCCGGTCAGGCAGAGCCAGACCAGTCAAACAGCTCATCATGTTCGAGCGAGCAAACGGCAAGCGGCCGCTGTAAAAGGCATGTAGTTGAGGAGCCAAATGATGCGGCGGCTGCTAGCGGGACAATGGGAACAGATGGAGATGCACAGAGCGTGTGGACCATGGATGAACGATGAAGGTGTGTAGGCTACCGAACCAAACAGTGGCTTACCGCAATTTTGTGTGCACGTGCTTATGTGCTGCGTGGCGTACAATACTTTCACATGTATGAAAAACTTTGACTTTTGTTTGGTTTATGTTGGTTAGTACTGGGCAAGACGAAGTACCACCGATAAAGCGGAGCAAATAGAGTAGTCCAGGACAGGGACCTAACTGGAAGGAACATGGCATCAGTTGGTTCGGGAGG
>NW_008768777.1:0-422 GCF_000715545.1 Opisthorchis viverrini
TTAACTTGGTCAAATTTCAGAACACCCGAGAAAACCGGCTAGTACAAACGTGTTCCTTTACTGCACTGTGAGCCACAGCTAACCTCACCTGACCTCTGATTAGCTAAACTGAGATGACCTATGCTGACCTGAGCTGAGATGCGCTCTACTGAGCTAAGCTGACCTCAACTAAGCTCAGCTGAGCTGAGATTTGCTGAGCTCGCTTGATATTGGCTGTGATTATTTGTGAAAATCAGCCCATTACAGGTGTCCTTCGAACAAATTCGCTGTATCTCGCACATATTAAACAACCATTATCCATGTTGTTATGTACACATCCCGGCCGCATGCATAGTATACGTCAGTAATATTAGTCTAACTCGTGTTGTTTATACAGCCACTTGAAATCCTTACGTCGCATTGACATACCGTAATTCTCTGGC
>NW_008768778.1:0-422 GCF_000715545.1 Opisthorchis viverrini
TTTTTTTTCATCAAGTTGGTCGGAAATCTGGTTTATTTCAGCATATAGAAGGGGTACGGGCACAGTTTTCTTTGAGAGGCAAGCCTAATCTATGGGACGTCTACAATAGGCTTTTTGGGAGGTGCGGGTGGTTCCTCGAAAGATACCGATTTCACGCCACATCTCAGGGGTGGGGGAGTGAAACAATCTTCGGAGGCAAGGGCCCAATTGGGAGAGGGATCTATTTATGAAAACTGTTCGTCAGTGAGTTGTTTTTCACTGTCGTAGTGACCCAAATAATAGTCAGTGATTTGCCACGTATAACGGGGCAGGGGGGTGGTAGGGAGTTCTTTCACGAGGACTACTGTTTCGCCAAGCTTTATGATCGATTGTACGATATAAAGGTTATTTACAGCCAATCGATCGTCACAACTAGGACAGTT
>NW_008768779.1:0-422 GCF_000715545.1 Opisthorchis viverrini
TGTGGCGATGTCTCACGTATTTAAACAGTGCGTTTTTGTTTTTCCGAGCGAGGTCCACGATGGTGGCTCGTTTTCATATGTCCCATCGGCGGATTTCTTATTTAGGGCTGTTCCGCATTTTTGACAGAGTTGGGATCTCTTTTCCAGAAGTCGCCGAACCCTTTTTGGCAGCGTGCGACACATCCGATTGCGTGCTGGTTTTTGGGGTGCTTATCACGCCAGCCTCGTGAAATTTCTGAAAAATCATCCTATGTAAGTCTTCCATTGAAAGTGATCCCAGTTTAAATTTTTCCTGAAAGACATATTCCAGATATGCCTGTACGGCGGAAGTCTCTAAACCGCGTTTGAGTTTCGGGATTTTTGGCCCAATGGCAGATGAAATCAAGGGTCACTACGCAGTGGTTTCTACGACACACTGGAGC
>NW_008768780.1:0-422 GCF_000715545.1 Opisthorchis viverrini
ATCGTTATCTGGCTCCAATATGAATTACGGGTGACGTAAATGTAAGGTTTTGTCCGTTTGAAATACATGAGTCAGCTACTTTTGCCTAATTTGAAGGTGCCCCGCTCCAGTTTACTTCGTTAAACATTTCATGAAACGACTGGATCCAGCTGCGGCAAGCTGTTTCACCCTCGGTCACGAAGTGCTGGTTTATTTATCTTAAAACTGAACTAAATTTCTTAATCAACGGAAGGCTTGTATCGTTGTTTTAAACAGCATAGTTCAACAACCTACACGTAACGCGGAGCCAACATAAGATGATCAGCATCTAGAATATAACTTTCGAGACACTAGCAACCAAATCCGGGGCGTCTAAGGGCAGGCACACCAGCTTGTTGCTAATCTCCTCAGTGATACACACAACCGGTAAACGTGAATTGGTC
>NW_008768781.1:0-422 GCF_000715545.1 Opisthorchis viverrini
AGATCAACAGCCACCTGCTCAATTACCAATCACTACAGTGAGCGGACTGGTATCGATGCCTTGTAAGTGACTATCATCCAATTCTCTGGTCTAAATAGCTCGTTGGTTCGAAATCCGAAAAATGTTATCGTCGTGCACTGCACTACTATGCTGTCTGACACAGTTTAGGTATCTGTTCAAAAGTGTAAATACAAAGGTGTTCTCATCGAGGGATTATGGGCGGTCGTTTGCCGAGATACTACATCGATATTGTGCTTCACCCCGTCAGGAACCATCCTTCAGATAAGTCTACTTGCAAGTGATCTTTTGCACCTCACTCTAATGTTAGACTCCTAGCATAAAGAGAGAAAACGGTCGGCAAGTAGTGTTCACCTATTCAATGATTGCTTCCCTCTGATCGTGTAAGGCAGGTGGCCGTTTTT
>NW_008768782.1:0-422 GCF_000715545.1 Opisthorchis viverrini
TCATCCAGCATAAGAATCACGGTGCCTCGATCGTCCTCACCACGACGTCCGGCACGTCCAGACATCTGAATGTACTCTCCTGAAGTGACAAGCCGGAATTCGCGTCCATCGAATTTCCGAGTGCCAGTAAATAACACTGTTCGAGCAGGCATGTTTAAGCCCATGGCGAATGTTTCAGTGGCATACAGGACCTGGTGGGAGTATCAGTATGGACAAAAACGGAAAAGTCACAACTTTGAAGTAAGTTTTATTGTATCCGTTGCGAGCAAAAAGCAAACATCCACAATGAAGCTTCACGAGAAACCGACGGTGAAAAGCAAATAGATACGAGACTTATTGCCATAAAAAACTTCGTGCGGCTGGATATAAGTCATAGCTTCAACTAGACACAACAGAGCATGCAACTGAGACAACTAACTCAC
>NW_008768783.1:0-422 GCF_000715545.1 Opisthorchis viverrini
CAGGTTCCCCAACGTTTCTCATAAATGTGTGGTTCCATCTCGCGGGACAGTCAGTTGGGATTCAAGCTACTCGACAAAAATCAATATCAACCAGTGAAAAGCAAACAAACGCACTAAGAATTGGCAGACATTAAAATTAACGGACCAATTCATCCGGTCATCCATTTCTATGGGCGGTGTACAAGTATCACGTGTACTAAAGATTACTCACGAAGTTTGCTCATGGGCAAGCAGCTACAAAAGTGTGCAAAACACCCTTCGTGAGACTCGATATCAACTACCTCGGGAGCGATCGAACCACACATTTGAGAATATCACTCTAGCAAAATTGATTCGGAACACAACGCCTGTTCGCACTGGCCAAAGTTGAAATATTACTACTGCACAAATGGTGGGAACTTAGTGAATCTCACTGTTGTTCT
>NW_008768784.1:0-422 GCF_000715545.1 Opisthorchis viverrini
GCCCTCTAATCATTAAAGAAACGTAAAATTTGTATTTTTCTTCAAATTCCTTACTAACTTTGTTTGAATTGAGTGAATAGGGACGGACTACTGTACATACAAAGCTGCTTGAACCAGTGGTGAAAATAGTCATGATATTACGGGAATTGCATGCACTTCGGACGAGATGTTAACTGATACCGATCTGCTAGAACTTTAATCCCAGCATGTAAATGGTGACAGCTTTTGTTACAAAGACGATTTCAGGCGTGGCTAATGAAATACAACTGTAGTGCGCAATAGTCTTGCACAAATTACGCCTGTTACGAACGATGCTTCGTGGAAAACACAAGTGGTAATAAGAATTCTTGAGCTTGTTTTTATAGGTACATTCGAGGGTACCAAAGTAAGGATTCATATACTAAAAAAGAACATAAACACGA
>NW_008768785.1:0-422 GCF_000715545.1 Opisthorchis viverrini
ACGTGAGCTAGTCCACAGTCCTCATACAAATTGTTACTAAAATGGACTACGTCATCCTCACGGTAACAAAGCCTGCTCACGGCTTTGATCTCGTAAGGTAATCAAGTGAATATTAAATGAAAGGTTAATCCTGACCTCTGCAGACAGTTTATGGATGCCTTCGCGGATCAGTTTTGTGAACCAATTGATTGTAATCGTATGGTCCTGAATATTCGGTTCATCCCCAAAGAACATATTAGAAAACCGGGTAACGAACATCCTAATTTTGGACCTAATTTGGCAGGTTGAATTTATTTAGCGATCTTACCTATAGGTTTGTACTAAACGACACTTGTCAACTCCTTACCCTATCAATGTCAGAATTCATCGGACCGTAACACATTTGCTTCACTAGTCGTGTAAACATCTCAAAAATTGCTAAT
>NW_008768786.1:0-422 GCF_000715545.1 Opisthorchis viverrini
TAAGTTTCTGGTACCCCTGTAAACTCTCTTAATCACGTATTAAATTCGCCCGAGAAATGCATCTGCTTTCAGTAGGAATTTCCTTCCGATTTCCCGAAAAACATTGACACAGTTGCATGGCCAAACAGTGAGCTTTTATCCTGCCGGCATTGCTATGAACATTACCACATATGGTGTTGAATTTACCGGAAGCGTTTTTTTCACCCAAGCACTCGCATAGTAGTATATGGTGTCAGCAATAAAAGTGCAAATCACTACGTATCCATGTTTTAGAATTAACGCGTTTGACCGGCTGGATTTAGAGACCACGCGTTCTATTTACACAGGCGCAAACCGACATGATCCAGATATTCTGAACCGCAACATCTGTACAGGTGGACATGTTTACACGGGTAAATAAATGTAACGAAGCGTGGAATACA
>NW_008768787.1:0-422 GCF_000715545.1 Opisthorchis viverrini
CTGGGCAGGCGTACAGGAAACGTTCTCTCTACTTTAGTTCATGCATTGGGACAATTTTATGTAAACAGCAATCTAGCACAACGATTCGTGATTCGGAACATTCAGTAATCCATCGGGCAAATAAAACTTGAGGTTGTTATCTAAATAATCTACTAAACGGGGCTTTTTGGGATAGTTTTGCCCAGCTTCGATACTACTGATTCGGCGTTTGGTCAAGACATGAAAGTAGTGCACGAGCACATCAGTCAATAACTTGGCAACCAAAGTAGCCGCAGAGCCGCACAGTGAACCTTTCGCTAAAACAGTGTTGGGAGGCAAAGAACAGGGCTTTTGGATCCGTTTATATTTGGGTCTGCGGATATCAGTAGAAGTGGTACAAAACTACTTTCACGGATATTCCCATGGTTTTGAATTTCATCAAC
>NW_008768788.1:0-422 GCF_000715545.1 Opisthorchis viverrini
GCACGGAGATCAATCCCAAATACATTTTCGTGCAACTCAAAATAATTTCCACCGCGTCGGTTGCAACGTCGATAAACATCTTAAACTTACCTGCAAAATGTGCTCATATACTGCAACCCCGACTGAAGATACCGATTCGTCCCCGAGCCCAATATACGGAGATCTGCATTCGCGTCAACTAACACTCGTATACAGGGGTTGTTCTCGGTTATTCGACTTCCTTCCGCTTTGTCTGTGCTACTTACGGCAATATGAATAGCAATAGCGCCGACACACCGGCACTTGCCCCGATGCATCTGGTTCTTTCAGGCAGAGCAAAGGGTATCTAAAATGTGTTAAAATTAGTCGGGAATGTGCCCATGGCCTCCACTCACTGTAACCTTTCCTTGTTATTCAAGCACATCTGCAGGCACTATTTGACA
>NW_008768789.1:0-422 GCF_000715545.1 Opisthorchis viverrini
TGGTAGTCTTGAAGTCCAACTAACTATGGATGTACCACAATTTGCTCAGAAATACGCTTCGAGAATTATGCTATCGAGATGGCTAGCCCAAAATTCACGCACCGTTTACATAAGTTTGATCATTCTGGCCAGGAACAGCGGCCAAATTGCCGTATTTGGAACCTCATCCAAACAGGTGCCGATGAACTATCTGGAATTTGGAACGGTGTACATCTAGGAAACAAGCGATAGAAGAGCGTTGATTCATGGTTTGATTGTACGGAACCGCAGTGGTCGGCCTCTTTCTAGAAATTTGACACCCTGGAGCTGAAAAATCAATGCCTGTGTCGTATCCAGTACTTTACCCCATACCGCATCCACGGATGCCAGTGCTTAAAAGAGTGGAAAACATTACCGTTATTCATAGATACATGGTATAGTGT
>NW_008768790.1:0-422 GCF_000715545.1 Opisthorchis viverrini
TATTCGAAAAAGCACATAGTAAACCCGTATGACGTTTAATCCAAGCTGTTATTTCTTTTTTCGTTTACGGCCTATTTATCCATCACCCAGGTAAGGTTTGCTCATACAATAGGGCTTTTAACAATAGACGGCTCAGAATTTTGAAACATAACCTAATATGTGTGGATAATAAACCCCGGAAAATCGATATTTGACAGTCATTTGGTTAGAGAGAATCAGTTGGATAAGAGACGCCGCAAGGGTGGTGAACATTAGACGAGGTACGAGGTTAAAACCTGATGGTCTTGGTGGAAACCTAAAGTCTAAGTGTAGCAAAAACCACTTCTTACCCAGGGACTACGGAACATTGATTGACAGGCATCAGGCATACGGTTGAACGCATTTGAGCATGTTTGGAGCAAAGTGGTCGTCCGACCAGATTC
>NW_008768791.1:0-422 GCF_000715545.1 Opisthorchis viverrini
GTCAAGTGTCGCAAGCTATGTTTATGCGCAGTTCCGATTTGTTCAACGTGGCACGAGTCTCAGAGTATCTACAAAAATTGTACGCCAAAATATCACCGTGTGGATATGTTGCAGCTCTCCATATGCTGCTTTGCACCCACCGTATATTGAAGTATTTTATGTATGACTGTTCAAACTCCCACAACAGTGCTCCATATTTCACCTCGATTAATTACATAGGTTCGACCATTTTACACACCCGTATCGGTCCGGTGCTTACTTAATGTTCTCCTCACCTAAATCGATAGTCTTAAACTGTCAGGTTTGCCTACCACCGTCTGCAAAACTCCTCGCCCTCATTACCTTCAGTTTCGCTTTCTCTGTACAAAACAAACTGAAGTGCGCCCATGGTGTTTCACACGCCAATTGAGCGTAAAAGTGCA
>NW_008768792.1:0-422 GCF_000715545.1 Opisthorchis viverrini
TGTCACGGAATCCGGGCGTACAGAAGCTGCGTGTGAGTGTGGTGTCAAATGAATAACGTTGTCAGACCTAATGCTGAAACCTGCAAAGAAAGTATTCAAACTTGAGTGGGGAACGGCGGCATAATGGAGCACATGTGTAGCAATAAAGCTTCCGGGGACATTTGGGAACAGAGAGTTCTGTTCCAAGTTGATTTAGAGTTGCATATAGTCAGGCATGTGTGCTGTACGACTGTTTCTTCGGAAGAAGTCAAACGGAATTTTCTGCGGCAATGGAACTTTTTGACGATAAGCCTGACAGTCACTGATGTTCGTTTATCGGTGTTCCCTAATTTTTATATCTATCATATCTGCTGATTCACCAACCTGTGTTATCTGCTGATAACCTCGCTCCACTGCTTAGTGCCGGAGAAAAAAGACTCATA
>NW_008768793.1:0-422 GCF_000715545.1 Opisthorchis viverrini
CTTCAGCTGCTTTCGTCGCCGCGGTTCACCGAAATTCACACGCATTTATTCCTATTTCCGTTTACTTATTCAGTTCATCAAATTAATTTACTAAATAGTTAGTTAATTAGTTAGTTGACTGGTCAATTATCCATTTATTTCCACATTCATTCATTCATATTCTGCCACGTGAGGAGAAATGTGGCTTGAAATCGTTTGCATCATTCGAAGTATCCAATATGCAGTAAGGAGAAATCCTCAATGTCTTCGTGAAAGAGTTACGAACGGACTTCCCCTCGTGTGCGGTGGAGTGCTGAGCGAGCGTTCCAATTTCGGGGCAAAAACCTGACACGCCTTGCTAAATCATCAAACATTTAAAGGTACAACTTACCTTCCCTATCGGCTAAAATCGGTTGGTTTCAATGTGGGGTCAAGCGTGAGTC
>NW_008768794.1:0-422 GCF_000715545.1 Opisthorchis viverrini
TGAACTTGCCATTCTAGTTACGCATCAACTAATCAGCCATTTCACTGCAGGCAAAGGTGCAAACTGCTGAAGACATTTATATTTTGTGAAACAACTAAACAACCGATTGTGCAAACATGCAGCCATGTTTAAACATTACAACCGACTTTCTCCGCAGGGTTTTAATTCAAATGATGCAAAAATTGCAAATGGATACGAAACACTAACAGGTTTGTCACCTTTAACCTTCCTTCCGTGACTCGGGTCTAACAAAATTCGTTCTTTGACTTCCATCTTTTGCGGAACTTAAATTCGGCAATGATTCCGACTCGCGTTTCTCGGTGTAACAAACTTGCAGTCTCATTCATTCGGTTAATCGATGTCAGAAGCGCGAAACCAGTCTTAGGTAGTCGGAGAGTTTCCCGAAACATTGTGAGTAGTTT
>NW_008768795.1:0-422 GCF_000715545.1 Opisthorchis viverrini
GCCCAGCAATAAGTCCACCGATTGTTTATGGAACCTCTCTGAAAAGAAGCTAGAGATCTTTGAAGGTAACAAGGTGTGAAGCCGCAATCAGTTCACGTGCAAGCTCACGTTATCGGTAGTACCCACCAACCCATGTAGTTCAAATCCGAGCCCTGAAATTGGTTCATCAGATTTTCGCACCCCAAGCACTTTCCCAGACAGATCGGAGCGTAAAGCAACAGATACAGAATCAATGTAGACCACATGATCAATTTAAAAACGTCGACTGCTAGGACCGGTATCATGTTGCTGCACAAGAGGTCCTAATGTCAATTTGGGTGAGCAGATTCGCTCTACGCGACATACGCGACGGTCCCCGAAATTTCAACGACATCAGCACAAGTGACACAGCACAGTCAACACACGTGCCTCATCCACAGGAC
>NW_008768796.1:0-422 GCF_000715545.1 Opisthorchis viverrini
GCAAGATGATAGACCGAACGGTTGGAAGGTATGTATGAGCATGTTTGTAGTTTGCTAGAGTTCAACGTTAATTTAGTCCCTGGGTGGTATTGTTTGGAGTCATTGTGTTCAACGGACCACCCAAGTGTTCAGGACGTACGATGCCAATCAGTCTAAAGAATGCCCACTCCATTATTTCAATGTTGTAGAAAAAAGATTCATTATTTCATGCTCTATATCCACCGGCAACCACTTCATTAAGGAACTCGCGAAATCCGAGTTCCAGTTTTTGCTAAGCACTTTACTCAAACAGAATTGGACGGTTTCCGCACATTTGTTGATATAAAATATGAAATAAGATGTCTTGCTGTTTTGTCGAACGGCGATAACTGCTGATAAATTACCTCGCCGTTTCTTTGTCGTCTCAGGAAATTGAATCAAAA
>NW_008768797.1:0-422 GCF_000715545.1 Opisthorchis viverrini
GTGATTTTTCTGTAGACCTTACTCTGCTTCCTGCCTTAAATATATTGTAGGATGCAATACGAAGAGCTGAATTTTTTAGGACACCCGAGCATGCCTAACTCAAAATTTAATGAATATGAGGATGGTAGACCGTTGTGGACAGAACAAGCTTGGCAGAAAATGCGTGACCAAAATTAGCTCATTTGAATTTTTTCCCCGAAAAATGACGCACATTGCTGCCTCATTAAAAAAATGGGCGAGCAGAAATGACAATTAATTTAGACTGCATGTTGTGTCCGTTGCTTGCTTTCAGATCTAACAAATACAACTTATACCACTCTGTGTCCCAACTCTATAAGGAAGAGCCAATGACTGAATTCAGTATCACGGCAACTCCAGAAATGTCCTTTCGTGCTCAAGGAAAACTTTGGGAACACATCTTC
>NW_008768798.1:0-422 GCF_000715545.1 Opisthorchis viverrini
TCCTCTTTGAGTTTTGTTGTGATCGGAACTCATTAGACTGACGGAGCAACATTCGAACATCGGATACTCAGGTTCAAAACCCACACTCTGTACTTTCAAAACAAGTGATAACTTGTTCGCACGGAATATACAAATTCGAATGTTCCTAACCATGCTTGGCGCATGAATCGAAAAGCGATAATTCTTCCGGGATGGTTCAAAATTACTCTGAGTCCTCACAGTTGATTCCATATACCTATCTGCTAGCTAGTGGTCGGACTCCTAAACCATTCTCACGCGTACAACAAATGTATCAAGATGCACTTAAATGATGTGAAAGTTTAATGATCCTAAAATAAGGAGAACAAATTTGAATTTCGTAGTGTACTACTCATAGGTTTGCAGAAATTTCGTCGTGTGAGTAGTGCCTTACGAATATACAT
>NW_008768799.1:0-422 GCF_000715545.1 Opisthorchis viverrini
GGGTAATCTCCGAACAGCAATCCATATCGCAGTTGCTGACTACTCTTTAGAGATTAAGTAAACACAAATGTAAGTGACAAAACGTCTACAAACCACCTTTCTATCTCGGCAACTGGCCAAATGACATCTGATCGACACTCATTAGGAATCTTTGGCTAAATGCAAACAAGTAATATGTTGGCCATCATCAAATATTCCAGTATTCTGTGACCAATCCATCACATATCCACGGTAGTCAAACTAAAATAGCCGTGGGATATCTGCACGGATCTTTGCTGCGCTGTTTCAGGCGTTATTGGTTTATTCGCAAAACACATACCAAGTATTCTGTTCTGTTTCTGTTACTCTGTCGGTTAGAAAAAACCAGGTGTCGCTTCACTGAACTTCAAGTCTCCACCAGTCGGTTTGATCATCGAACCTAA
>NW_008768800.1:0-422 GCF_000715545.1 Opisthorchis viverrini
CAAGATTTGAAGCATTTGTTACACTCCGAGCATGGGTTGTCCACCCCGAGTGATTCTTGCACTTGTATACGCGATGCTCTGTAGGATCCAATATATTCACTCCGATGTTTTGTTTTCATGTGTCTACGAAGACCCGTTGGGTACTTGTAAGCGGTTGAACATAGGCCACATTGGAAACCATGATTTTCATTGTGAGATCTCTGATGCAGCGTTAACATCGCTTGATACTGAAATGTTTTCCCACATACTAAACATTGGTGAACATAATTCCGGTCACATCGTTCAGTTGGTTTTGACCCGTGTTCCGAAGTGACAGCTTGTTCACAAACAATATTGTATTCTTCAGGGGAATGTGGTGTCGTTGTAGCATTCAAAGCTGGTGCGAATTGAAGAGGCACTATTTTATCACGCTGTCTTCCATC
>NW_008768801.1:0-422 GCF_000715545.1 Opisthorchis viverrini
CCTGAAATATCTTTGAAGTTACATTGATATGGTAGCAAATCTGGATGTTGAGTTTGTCAGAAGACTGACGTCTCTAACATCGTTCTTGTCGTAACAATACTTCTTATGTTAGCCCTCTTGGTAGGTTCACCCTGTCGCACTGTTTACCTGTACTCTTTTGTGGAATGCTGACCACTACCTACGAATTGATCAGCCTGTCTCAAAGCGCTGTTTTCGTTTGATGAAATGTTAGTGAATTACCAACGAAAACCTCCATTGATTGGCAGATGAAACTTTGTCCACATATCTGCCACACTCCGTTTCCCGGACTTCTTCATCAAGTTCATGCTTAAATCGCAGTTTGTAATTCAGTTATCTATTTGAGAGAAGCAACGTAATTTTATGCACCAGCACACCGTCTGTAGAAAGCATGATTCATCTGT
>NW_008768802.1:0-422 GCF_000715545.1 Opisthorchis viverrini
AAAAGTGTCGCGCTTCTGAGTTCCATTAACCAGTTCAATCATGTAACTAACTTCTTTATTAAATACATCGATTTTTTTAAATACCTCCGTGGCTTCGAGGCAGCATACAAATAGACAGAACCTTTTGAAAGAATAAACAACGATACGCAGTGCATTCCGGTATAAATTGATTCTTTTGAATAGTGCGGCGCATGGCTTGGAATTTTTAGAGTTCGTAAAATACAGCCATCAGCAGTATGTCAAATTCATTGATTTGGTAAAGGTGCTCTTCTCACTTGGGAAACACTACTGCTTTGTTATTTCAGAATAATTGGTGTTGCGTTGAGGACGTCACTCGAAGTGTTTTTATGAAGAATATTATCCAAGTGCCGACCTCATCGAACTAACCACCTATTCGTGATACCTAATATCCGAGCACATCT
>NW_008768803.1:0-422 GCF_000715545.1 Opisthorchis viverrini
TGGAATTTCACTCCTGCTGTCGTTCAGCACTGAATCTACGTTCGGAACGTTCTGAAGGGAGACATATCGCACGGAAACCCAACACGGATAACGAACAGATTGCTTCCATACTTTGGAGCATCTGTCACCTCAGATCACTTCAAGCAACTAAAGTAGTTCCAAAGATCCGTGATTTTCTTCAAATTGAGCATTTTCAAAGCTTCACAACTGGTGTGGTGCAGGGGTGACTTGTTCTAGATGCAGTTTTGATACGATCGAGTTAAAATGAATAAGGGGTTAGTTTTGACTTTGAACACTGGACCGTAGTGTGGGGTGTTAAAGTTTCATTTCATGGCACACCACACAACTAACCATAATAGAAAAGTAGTATTGGCAAACTGCACGTATTTTACCAAGCATGCATTTTTACTCGACGCGCAACC
>NW_008768804.1:0-422 GCF_000715545.1 Opisthorchis viverrini
TATGGTCCTAATTGAAATACATCTTGAAGTCAGCTTTGACCACGTGGTCATTCTGACGTCAAATCCACCCGTTGATCATGCTCAGCGCAGTTTGTCAATGGGGTCATCTGCGAGTATGTGAAATGTTCGCGTTCACTAGTGCACTGCAAAGTATGCACCGGGGAAGTGCCGATAACAGAGAAAGGCATCCGTTTTGCATGCAAATGGTCTGTGAGGCGGTAACGACCATAGGAAACCAGACAATTCAATCCTTGTCTCTTAACGGTTGTTTTAAATGAAAATTCAAGCGTAGTTTCATCCAGAAATTTGCAGCTGTTATTTCGCGAAAACCGAGGCAATAAAGCAAAAAGCGACGCTGAAATTTATGCACTTCTATTTCGTAGTTAACACCGAGTGACATGGGTTCTATTGCATTGGGAGAA
>NW_008768805.1:0-422 GCF_000715545.1 Opisthorchis viverrini
GCGGTGGAGTGTGATGAAATAAAGGCCAAATGCGTAGTGGGTGATAAAACCCGGGTATTTTATACCTCAAACATCCTGTGGGCAGAAATTCTGCATATGGACAATATATATGAGCCTTATAAACACCGATTAACTGCCTATCGATGAGCGCTTGTGACATCTAGAACACTGGTTATACATATGTTCTCATAGAAACTTTCAAATGCCGTCGGCGACCAGACAACTGGCATCCTTCTGCTTTTCGTTACTCCAATTCTGGGGGTAATGTCTTTAGGGTTTTGTTTTTCAGGGGCTCATAGAAGAATAAATTAAGGATTAATGTGTTATTCACATGCTATCCACATTCCTTTCGGTGTGGAGCACCGTACGTTTTCAATGTGTGACGCGCAGCGTGCTCCGCCGAAAGTCGGTCGTTTGATCGG
>NW_008768806.1:0-422 GCF_000715545.1 Opisthorchis viverrini
GGGATACTGCCAGGGTGCCCACACCTTGATAGGAGTTCCAGCCACGGACCAACATAACACATCAGCTAAGTGATAACACAACATTTTGGCGTTCAATACAAAAAGTTCTTTGTAGTCCTGGATTTCCGGGGGTGTGAGAGCTCTCCAAAAGCTTCTGCAATCAAAGTGGCATCCAACACAGGTACTCACTCTCTCCACTCTTATTAAACTTCGTGATCGACGAGAAAATGAGATCAACCCCGGAAGGTCCTCAAAACGCTGGTGTTTAAATAATCGCTCACGAAAACCTTGTTGATATGGAATATGCAAACATCGATCTCTCGGAGAAAGTAGGAAGAAAGTTGCATTTGGATGAATTGGCAAAAGTCATCCCGTTCTTTAACATAGGCTTAGCATCCACAAAATGTGAGGTCATGCTTCTG
>NW_008768807.1:0-422 GCF_000715545.1 Opisthorchis viverrini
GACAATACATTTGCGTCTCCACCACTGCCTTGTGGTCGGACTTTTTAGCCAAAGGCTTTAATTGGAGACCTTAGTCACCTCCCCATCTAGGTGTAGAAGGTGTGTGTAGGCTGGAAATATCCCAGCCCGCGTACAACCACGATAACTGCAATTAACGACACTCACACCACATCGGCCGTCGCATGGTGTCATCAGGCGGCTGGCCTTACTTTCTTCATGCAGCAAGGCGGATAGGTGAAAACAGACTACTCTTGACGCCTCTCTCCTTTTCATATACTTTCTCCCTTCACTCCATTACTAAGTCTCCTAGGCCCATCCACAAGGACTGAATTCCTCATTCATTGTGTAACAGTTTGACGTCAGCAGGCGCTGACAACAACAGGGATCTCGAAATCCATCTTCAAACCGCCACGCCCGGTCTG
>NW_008768808.1:0-422 GCF_000715545.1 Opisthorchis viverrini
TCCTGGATTTCCGAGGCGCATTCGACTTGATCTGTTCCACTTAACGCGCTTGTCCATCAAGGAGCGCCCCAAAAATTTGTAAACATGATAAGTTGTTTGTATTCTCAGACTTCCAGACGTTTGTGAGAGCCGTTTCTGAGATCCCTCCAAAAGCTTCCGTAGACGAAGCGATGTCCATCAGGGATTCCCACCCTCTCCATGCCTGTTTAATTTCGTGACCGACGAGATAGTGAGGTGAAAACTGGAAAGCCTTCAAAACCTGGGTGTTCTAATGGGTGCTAACGAAAACCTTGTACTCTGGAATGGGCAGATAACATCGTTCTCACCTTCGAGGAAGAGGAGAAGTTGCAGGTGATTGTGGATGAACTGGCCCAAGTCGCCGCGTTTATTGGTGTGCACTTCGCACCCGCAAAGCGTAAGGT
>NW_008768809.1:0-422 GCF_000715545.1 Opisthorchis viverrini
AAAGAGGGCCGAATTCGGCAGTGTGTTGGTTGCTGTATGTAAGGGAATGTAAAATGGAGTGACATAAGGGACGTGGTTTTATTTCATTTTCAGTGAAAACGTTGTTGGAAGCCCCGTTAGCTCACGCACAGAAATTTAAAAATCGCACGATCTGCGAACCTATTGAATAAGCCACGTCATCCATTATTCGAGTCACAATCTACACAGTTGAGTTCCATGTTAAGACTACCATGCAGTTGCCATCCAAGAAAGAATGCAAGGGCGACCGTAGCGTAAATATACCTTTTGAAAACGGTGAACGTGTGATGACCGTCAATTATACGGCATACCAGAAATCTGAAATGACGGGACCGCATTTGTGTCACACGTTAAGACTAACGATGCAAACAAAACCAGTTAGGCAGAATAGAAGAAGGTCTGCT
>NW_008768810.1:0-421 GCF_000715545.1 Opisthorchis viverrini
CGAAACAAAACGAAACAAAACAAACGAGACAAATAATTGTCATGCATTCGGCCTAATTCTAGGGGGAGGGGTATAGGGTTGCTTAGTAGTAGCAGCACCTACCTTGGAGTCAGGTTGGACTCGCGGTGTGACGATTGCTTGTGCCTCGTGTCTCGTCTCGAACCCTTCGCCTGGCTTCAACTGTCCGGTCGTCATATCCAGACCCAGATTCGGGCTTTGATCCTTGTCGAATTCACGCTTGTCTTCTTCCCCAGTCGGTTCGCCAGTTGTCACGTACTAAACGCATGATCGTCAGGAAAACCGACTGTTACATTCTGGCAAGCGCAATGTTAGATAGAGTGGGAAATGACTGAAACTCCATGACTACCATTTCTAACCCAAATCCCTGAGAATCAGCTCAGACGATCTGTCTCGTGCGACT
>NW_008768811.1:0-421 GCF_000715545.1 Opisthorchis viverrini
TATGAGCTTCATTCCTTTATTTTTCAAACGTCAGAAAACGCACTATACTGCTGCACATTGGCGGGTTGGATAAATTAAGCTAAACTAGGGCATAACTTTGTGGTATTCCATAAACTTTAATCCTAACCAGTGGTAAGCCTACTGCGTCGAGTGTGTCAGCCGTTTAGATTAAACATTCTAAGATTCTAAATGTCGTGACTAATTCCACTGAACAGCCTGTTAACCTTCCTGTTGAAGCTACCGGACACCGCAACCTGTCGTATCGCGCTAAGATCACCTGTCGATAAACCTCCAAAATTTTCCGCTCAATTTAACTGTGAAATCTGGCATCATTTGGCAACAAATTCATGAATTTAGATTAACCGAAATTCGTTGAATTTGCATATAAGTTGCATAAAAATTGCGAAATGAAACAATTGTC
>NW_008768812.1:0-421 GCF_000715545.1 Opisthorchis viverrini
TTCTAACTGATCCTGGTATATAAAGTGAAGTATTTGGTATTATTTTAAGTACTTTACCAGATTCATCAAATATATTTAATCCAGATTCATTATAATATTCAAAAAGTCCATCACCAAAAGCAGGACTGGTTGAAATTTCTTCAAGAGTTTGGGGCAATAATTCATTATCATTCAATGCATCTTCTATAGGAAGAAATCCTGCAAATTTTCATCCAAAAGGATATATTGTATCTGAAAATCTACTTTCAATATCTTCTTTATAAGCTATTTTTTTCAAATTTTTTGGCAGTTGTAAATAATGTTTTTCAGTATCTACTTCTTCTCGTTCAAATATACTTCAATTAAAATCAACCTCATTTAAATCTATTACGTCCATATTATTTGGATAACGAAAAATTTTAATTCTGGGAGATTTAAATGC
>NW_008768813.1:0-421 GCF_000715545.1 Opisthorchis viverrini
AGCACGGGCGGGAACACGGGAAGCTCAGCCCGAAAGACGTGCAACACCAGTAACACCAAAACCATCAAATCTCTTCGTGATCTCATTCCCACGTTTCTGCCAAATCATGCGCTATCTACCCCGCAGTTTGTGCCAATCTGGAGGCAAAGAGAAAAACATCGTCTCAGTGTAATTTGTTTTGGCATGCGTTGCAAACGCCGAAACATCGTAATCGATGGTGATTGATGCTTCCACGATTGAAATACACGCAGCAAAACCAAATATCCGTTTTCTAACAACCTCGTTAGTAACACGTCGACGTTATTTGAAACAGCCACGCTTTTAAGGCATTGGTGTTTTAAATCCTAAAGACCTTTTCCATCATCTGTCCACAGAGGCTATGCCTTGCACCTACACAACAACACAGCCCTTACTGTAGCCT
>NW_008768814.1:0-421 GCF_000715545.1 Opisthorchis viverrini
CCTTGTACGCGAGCTGGAGAAACAAACACCCAGATATCCAGAAAAGAAACAGTAATCTGGTAAAATTAGTCTTCCGTAGAGAGGCGCAAAAGTTGCCTACGATTTTACTTTCTTCACTTGTCATTGAAAAAACGAGGGTGGTAACAGATTGTCAAACATCTTGACTAGGTAACTACTGTTTCAGGCGTGTTGTCTCCAACCAGTTTTGTGTGCCTGTCACAAAAGCAGGGTTTCGGCTTAAAAAATGTTTCCTGTTTTGAAATCGCTCATCCAGAACCCTTTATTTTACCTGCTGAGTTTGAACACTGAAACCTTCTATTCGGACAGTTCACATGGCAGCTTTCAGCATTACTCACGAGCTACATTTAGTGAAACAACAGAATGCGCCCCTTCTAGACGACCACAAGCAAAGAAAGCCCCC
>NW_008768815.1:0-421 GCF_000715545.1 Opisthorchis viverrini
CTTACAATCAACAACTTGATATCCCCGGTCCATCATGGATGCCTCCCAAACCATCCTTATTTGACGAAGATGCACCCATTTATGGACAGCTGAACCCGAGCAGAGGAAAAGGGACCTGTGAAGGATGCCATATTTTTTACATCTCAAGGGCATTTGATTGAGTCGTGCCCATCCCTTCGCTCCACATACTCTAGTCTTACAGGATTCAATGAGAGATCGAACGCTCGATTGAGGTGTTTCTATCAGACAAAACATTCCGAGTGAAGGAAGTTCTGACCTACTCTCCTTCGGTGCCGGTTCCGGCTGGGGTTCCTCAAGAGTCTGTTTTATGACTACTGATGGTTCTGATGTACTTCAACGACCGTCCTGCCGTTTTTCCAAGCCCATGTCAGCTTTTTGCGGACGACTTGAAATCCTAAGG
>NW_008768816.1:0-421 GCF_000715545.1 Opisthorchis viverrini
TTATTGTGTATGATCCAAAAACGTTTCGATAACGTTTTGTAGGAAGCTTGATAATGCAATTTTTACTTTCATGTCTAATGGTTCGTAACAAGTTACTTCACGTGCAACTAGATGCCGTCCTATTGTTCGTGCTTCCCCCACCCTCATTGTCTTTTTTGGAACTGCTTGGACACAGCATTCTTCGATGCCTTGGCGAGATTGCGGACCAAGCGCTTCCCGGTAGCAGGGAGACACGGAATCGAAGTGCATCAACTTCAGTGTTCAGGACATTTTTCACAGTTCACAAGTTAAATGTAACTGTTCACCCGATGAACAGATCTATGGGCGAAATGCATCCACAGTGAGGGAAATGTTCTGTGACAGGTGTTTCCAAATAAGGTGAGAGCGCAGCCTAAGGCGTTCATTGAATCTTTTCGTTCAT
>NW_008768817.1:0-421 GCF_000715545.1 Opisthorchis viverrini
GAACGAAACTGTAGCAGCTAGAACCACTGCTGATTTAGGATATGAAAATCTATGCTACCATAGTCATCACGCATCTTATTCGAATCTGTCTTTCCATAGCACTTTATAATACTCTTTGCCTGCTTCCCTGTCAATCAGTAAGGCTGATGGATTCATATATCAAACCAATCGCAATCAAATCCTTATTATAGATTCGATTGCGAATGACTGCTCCATACTGTCAGTAGTTTTGCAAGGATGGTACAAACAGGCATTACAAGATCAGTTTTCAGTGAGATTCATTGGGGCTGCTCTACCAGAGATATAAAACATCATTCATTGATTGGTCTTCTCCGTTTTACCACCCGGCATTGGGCAAATTCAGTTATTCTGAGCAAATAATGCTCCGTGAAGCCATGTTTACTTCAGTCTTTGCCCACCT
>NW_008768818.1:0-421 GCF_000715545.1 Opisthorchis viverrini
TAGAGAATAACCCTTCTGAATTTTCAAAACCAGATTCTGAGTGTTTCTGTAGGGGGGGGTCTGTCTAAAATATCGTGTCAAAAGATGTCCAGGATGTGGTGGGTTTATGGCTTTTATCGTTGCTTCCTCAACCGCTCGGAGAGAAATTAACTGGGAACAGTATGCTGTTGGAACACTAATCATCAATGTGTTCCCAGGACGATGAATGATCTGTAATCCAGCTGCAATCTTCGTTCCGGAATAATTTTGAACCATATACCACCAAGATCGCATAGACGAGGACTGAATCCAGGAAGGGATGAAAAGTTTACAACATTCTGGTTCTGCTTTTACGCCATAACATGCTAGATTTTAGGCTAAAAACAGTTAAGTTGTTGGGTACGAGGTACCGACTGTTTTGTCCAGCAGAAGACAATGGTTT
>NW_008768819.1:0-421 GCF_000715545.1 Opisthorchis viverrini
GAACAGGAACACGACCGTTCAAACGAGAAGAGTGGTGTGGCTATGAACAAAAATTATCTCTATGCCTCCGTTGCCGTCTCTGACCTGTTGGAAAAGTGACCAGTGACTGTTTGGTGCCATCCCCTGACCGTCTGATAAGCTTCTGTCTTCATAAAACACCGTTGTTTTAATAGTATCAACAAGTAGTCGTGTTTATACAGAGACACGCAACAGAGACGCACTGTAAACGAGTACAAAGTAAGCATAAAAATCACGCGGTCTTACTCAAGTACCTGTGTAGGTGGACGCATGCAAACTCGTTTAATGTTCCCAGTATGCTCTTGGATCCCAAGAATACTGTTCTGAACATGTGGCCTGACTGGTTGGAAATCCTTGGTTAGTCTTCTAAAGACTGGGTACCTGCAGCCCAGTACACACTGTA
>NW_008768820.1:0-421 GCF_000715545.1 Opisthorchis viverrini
TGCCTAAAGGACATTTGCACAGGACTCTTTGTGGTCAACAAGTACACCACATTACCAACCGACTGACTACCGAAACTATATTTACGATATCTTCAATGTGGAATTCTGTATGATTCCCACACTAATACGCATAAAATTGGCGACACATGTAGGGAGCAGTACACACTGTTGAGCTGCCCATTCGTCTGAGTTGTGAACTTGGTGCATTTTTAATGAGACCAGTACTTTGCGTTTTAAATTATTTAAACTGAAAAGTCACACTAAGTTACTTTTGCGCCTGCATTGGACAGGCTCGTTAGACTAGAGCAAACAATGTCAGGCGATTATCGTCAACCAGGTTCGTCAGTTGCCCATTATCTCATCTTCCATTTGTCATGTGAAAATTGGGGCAAGAGTTGAGTTCTCTTGTCGTTCTTTTTAC
>NW_008768821.1:0-421 GCF_000715545.1 Opisthorchis viverrini
CAGTCTCTGGGCCATCGGACGCCTGCTGAATGGCTACCAGTCCAGTCACGAAGTTACCGAGGAGAGCTATATGCTACGTGAGGGCCCCCAAGTACACGAGGCGTTGTCTCGTCTTCTGACGCCCCATTTCACTCGAAAAATTGCTGATCTATCTACCTTTGACCCCGGTGTTGCCGGGCATCAAAAGTCCGACGAAAAGTCGGTCCCCGACCCGCCAGTGCTAAACGACTTTCCATTGGACACAGCGCGGGGCAGGTATATTCGTTCGTTGGCCAAACTGCTGACCACCAATTCCGTGACCCCTTATTTGATTTGGGACAATCGCTGTCGTGCCGAGTTGGAGGTCATGTTGGATGCGAATATCCAGCAGTTGATTCGAACGGTACGTTGTTGTTGCTTTGACAATCTCTCCCTCTCCCTG
>NW_008768822.1:0-421 GCF_000715545.1 Opisthorchis viverrini
TCGAACTAACTTTACTTGGAAGGTAGAACCTTCACCGAAACGCGACGATATGCTGGCAAACATTACGGATTACGTGATAGTTAGTGGTCTTCCATATCGTTTTTAATGTCCACTGTCTTGACAACGATATGAATCTCAAGTGTGCATTACGTGTGTTCCCGTTTCAATACTTTTCCGCTGTATATAGGGGCAGTGGTAAGATTTGAAATCCTGATGTGATCAAGTGAACTAATAAACTGATGACGTCACGAGAAGATTAGCAGATTCTAGGCAAGTTCACGTCCATATTCCTTTCATTTTGACGTTAGTCCTACTGTACACTGATGCAATTATTTTGGTGAGTCTACACCAAGGGTGGATGAACTGGACTCGCAATATTTTCTACTGTGTTCATTATGATTGAGGGCCACACAAACGCAGC
>NW_008768823.1:0-421 GCF_000715545.1 Opisthorchis viverrini
CCAAGTCCCGATTTGAAGACAACTGAGGCTGAAGGATGATAAGTTCGCAATATGCCTAGTTAAATCGGATGGGAAATCAAACCGCGTTTCAAATTGCAGCCTCTACTGCAAATTGGAGCGTCAGCATTGGGACCTAAATTTAAAATTCCAGCATCGGATTACTAATTCGTGATAAAAATGCTGACCTCGTTTTAAACAACGAACTATTTTATTCATCGATCTCGAAGCAATTGTTACTTAGTTGGAATCAGATTAAATGCTGGGATGGCGTCCTAGGACGGACTGAAATAGTTCGAGGTACTATCGATTAATCGATCGAAGCTTAAGCCATGCGCCCAAAGAGACTGTGAGACTATCATGAATTATTAAGCAAGGCAGGTCATGTGCAACACAATCAAGGGTCACGTTTTGGCCGTAGTTT
>NW_008768824.1:0-421 GCF_000715545.1 Opisthorchis viverrini
AGCGATACTTCAGGGGAAAGAGGTCAAGTAACGCGAGGCGCGTTTTATAATCCGCGGATTTAAGCACGGCAACCATTTTGTAGTAGTTTGCTGTACACGCTTAGTAAGCGTTACGTCCATCTTGCGTCAGTCGGGCATAATATAGTCCTGCATACTGCCCTTTGTAGATTTGGAACACCTTTGAAAATCACAGAATGCAGGCCACCCGGGTTGGACGCCCTGGCACGTGAGGAGTGGGATTTCACACTGGACTCCTGCTGTTGATGGATGATTAGCTTTGATGCACCATTCAGCTTGGAGGGTCCCTCCATTGATTGTATCCAAGGTCAGTCAAACCGCTCCATGAAGTCCCAGCAAACACGCTACCAGTGATCTCAGATGTACTAAGTCCGTTGACTAGGACGATGACTGCGCGGTTCGG
>NW_008768825.1:0-421 GCF_000715545.1 Opisthorchis viverrini
AATAACATTTGGGTGGTCGTTTGGGCGTCAATGCTCGCCGCAAAACAGCCCAGTTTGACTCCTTCAGCTGTATCACGAATTGTTTCTGGCAAGTACGAACTTTCAACATAAACTTTCGCACCGTGTAACCTGGCGGCCGCCAACTACAAATTAACCGTGGACCAAGTTGGACCACGTGGCCATCAACCACGGATGGAGAGCCACAACCCACGATTGCCTTTCTTTCTGGGGCACACCACTTGATTCCGATCACGTCGTGGTGTTTGACCATCGATGTAATAGGAGCATTGCCCGTTTCTGGTGCGAACACTGGATCAGCAATTCTGAATTACGTCGAACGGTATTCGGGGGAAATAACTCATCCTCGATAGCTGAACTGATCACACTCCATGGGTTGCCCTGGCTTGGCCACGTGTTGCGT
>NW_008768826.1:0-421 GCF_000715545.1 Opisthorchis viverrini
AGGAGGAGGCGCTATCTAGAATGTCCCTTCAGGGTACCGACAAGGGTGCCCACCCTCACTGGTAGTTCAATCTCATCGTTGAGCTAAAGAGGTTCTCTGAAACCTCACTGTTGAGATCTCAAGCGAAGACCCTGTCGAATTAAAGTATGCAGGCTGTATTATTGAAGAGGGGGATAAAGCACAAACGTTGCTAGGAGATTTAATCAAGGTTTTCCAGTTCTTCAGCACGTCGCTCCCACAATGTGCCAGTTATTGTTTCGTGAAGTAAATTATTTAGAGATGCCTCATTGGCCTCAAGAGAGACACTTACAGTTGTGTAGCATTGAACATATCTCGAAAGTTGCATTCTCCCTCATATTGTGACAAATGGAGTCAGTGCACGATTGTCTGGTAAGAATTGCGTTTACGAATTTGCACCATT
>NW_008768827.1:0-421 GCF_000715545.1 Opisthorchis viverrini
GGAAGGCAGCCTAATTTCACGACCGTAAATCGTATATTTCTCCAAACAGCCATTAAAATTGATGATTTGTTGCAAAAGCTAACTGTGAAAAAAAAACACTTTTGGTCGAGCCATTCTCCACGGAAACGCCTATAAAACACCTAACAAAATTACTGCACAAATGACAAAAATCAGACAATCGCTGAACGGCGCAAACGCAAGCATGAATGCGGAATATATTTATGTATGCGCTGTGAAAAAACGAAATTTGTTTTTACAACACAATAGTGCGCCCTACTTTTGTCGACACAATAGACGAAAGAGCTATTTCGGTCGCTGATTAGCCTAATCGATTTATGACGATTTAAATTATAATGTGTTTTGGTGTGGAATTTTGATTAAGTACGTAACTCCGTTGCGTTAGTTTCCCGCATATTCGAAA
>NW_008768828.1:0-421 GCF_000715545.1 Opisthorchis viverrini
CACACTTGAGTGATGTGAACTCGTCCTTTGAAGCCTCTTATCAGCTCCTTCATATACAGCAAGGGAGGACGTTTGAACTATTTGGCATAATACTTCGAACAATTCAGTTGACCACTTGTTGCCTCCAAACCGGAATGCCGGTCTTCAACAGAAAGGTGAACCCTCCTCAGCTTCAGAAGTGTCGCAGTATACATCTCTAATCAGAGGCCATCTTGCTCCTGAATCTGACGAGCTTCCACTGCTCCGTTCAATGTTGGCTTTCTTAGCCAGTACCTATCTAGCTTATCTGGGTCTTTCTGGGAGAGAGGCCGTTCCGGATAACTCGGGTGAGTCGTTAAATGTACTTTTTCAAGAGGGGTGCTCACAGTGAATGTGGTAACAGAGGTGTTAGTTTGACCTACCGTTGTAACAAGGCTTCTGG
>NW_008768829.1:0-421 GCF_000715545.1 Opisthorchis viverrini
ATGGATAACAGAAGCTTCAGCTGGCAGAACCTAGGTGATTCACTGTCGACCTGATCTGGTCAAAACAACGGAAACCAACCTAGAACGCCACAGTGCAGTAATTTTCAGCGCGACCCAATCGCAGCAATGACAATGCCGATCATATCAAAGGTAAACGAATGCGGTCGTTTCCGCGCGCATGACAGGTCCCATTTTGGTAATCTACTCACTCCTAAGGGTTTGTCTGTTGGACGGCGTTGCGTAAATCGTAATGCGTTGCATCCAGTTACCGCATAAAAACGTTGTTTGGAATATAATTTACAAGCGATTTCTGATTTCGTTTCCAGCATCGAATTTTGTGAAACGAAAGAGACCTAATCGAAACGGCCGCTTACAATAACTGTCGACTGAAGAGCACAAAATACCGTCACAATCTTGTCCC
>NW_008768830.1:0-421 GCF_000715545.1 Opisthorchis viverrini
ATTCATGTTCACCAGCGAATAATATGGAGCCCCGTAAGTCATCTACGCTACCTATTATGGAGAAGCAAAAAACAAAAAGCTGAAGAAATCTTTTGATAAGGTGATCAGAGACATTCGATTAGTCAAATATACTGAGCCGTTCAAAGGCATTTTCTCGAATCCCACAACCTGGTGGATGTAATCTGAAGTCTGCGACTCTGGTAGGACAGTCACACAGGACTTGACGTAACGAGGTGATGGTGGAACTACGGTTTATAAGGAAGCAGCTGGCCAAGCCAAAACCAAAAGCATTCGTGTTGATGCCACCACTGGTTACATTAAACGGCTTAGTTGCAAAGGTTGCTGTATTCACATTAAATCCCCACCCCTTGTTATCTAAAGCTGAACCCGAATCTATTGGGAGTCAGTTTCGAATAGTTTC
>NW_008768831.1:0-421 GCF_000715545.1 Opisthorchis viverrini
AACAACACTGCTTCATCAGTCTTCGCTACTACTCGTACTACTTCGTACTACTCACATATTTGCTAAATAGATGAACTTTTTGATCTGGACAGAGTAGCAGCTCCTGCTGTAATTCGGGCATTTGAATGCCAACATTGAGCCTATCACAAAGTTGGTTTTCCAAATGAGCAGTAGTCACATTTGGCTGTCTATGTCTCGAGCTGCGACAACAAATGACGAATTGACTGAGAATGGGAACGGATGAACCTACTGAACCTGGCTTTTTCGGCTGCTACGAAATTGTCGGGTTTGAATTGTTGCAGAACTTGTTCGTTTGTACCTTCTGGGAAATATCAATTCGTGATTCAGAATATACTAAATTCTTGATCAGTCTATAGACCACCTTACCAACAAAAAGTAGGAGATATGGCGTGAGTTGTTT
>NW_008768832.1:0-421 GCF_000715545.1 Opisthorchis viverrini
CTCACTTTGTTGCACTTGCTGGGTTTGTGTGGACAGATCATGAACTAACGAAACGAGTTCATCCCATAGAGTGTGTATCCGGTCCAAACGGGTCTGAACTTCGTTCTCTAGTTCCGGATAGCCTTCAGCTAGTGTCTGACCCATCTGAAAGAGCAAAAACATTGTCGCACATACAATTATACGCGCTCTGCCAAAATCTATTAGGCACCCATGCTGAATTGCGTGCATTGAGTGAATCAAGAAATTAGTTTGTCAGTGTAGGAAAAAAATCTTATAAGGAGAACAAAAAAACCGGGCGGATTTCGGTGCACCGGAAACGCTGTGGTAAGGGCTTCTGGAAAACAGTACAGTTAATATTTTTCGAGTATTATGCATAGACATACAATAATAAAAATAAATAATCGTTCAGCTGTAGAACCCT
>NW_008768833.1:0-421 GCF_000715545.1 Opisthorchis viverrini
TGATACAACTGAGTTACCAGACCCATATCACAAAACAATATTTTTCCATTACCAGCCTCCACCGTGCAACAGGGATAACTTTGCTCTTCCGGATATCGAGTCAATAATTTTAGAATGACTACACTGCAAATAGCCATCATTCACTTTGAGAACGTTCCCAAGTGTAATTTCCCCTTCCTACAACCGAATGGCCGAAACGCAGTATTCATAATTCGCAAAAATCCGTTAGGATTTGAGAAAACCGAACTGCTAATGGGCTAGTCCTACACGATAAGCTCCATTTGATATCCTGACCACCATGACAACCCATGTCAGGACACCGTACGTGCACAGCGTTTCTACGGACACGGTGAGTTTGAGCTGTAAAGACGATCGATAAGTCGTGATGCCGTAAATAGGGTCGGTGATGTGCGTGCTTTTT
>NW_008768834.1:0-421 GCF_000715545.1 Opisthorchis viverrini
AACAAAACCCCACATTGTCGTGCTGCACTGCGGGAGAGACTTTTGGGTCAAAGCCTCAAGACAGAGTACATCAACCAAACTGCTGTCCTTGAACTGGGCAACTGCAAAGTACTATTTGCCCAAACATTTCTTTGTCATCGACGTACCTCCCCGACCGATTCCCACCACACAAGCAAACATTGTTGGATGATCTAGTTGCAGCTTTCTGACCAAAAATCTCATATAACCCAATGCTTGTTAATATTAAACAAAATAACACCATGTTAAATCCATTAGACACTTTCTACATATAAGCTATCAACGTCCGTACCCTATGTCGAATTGACAAACAGACTCTCCTAAAATTGAGACACACACACAAGATTCAAGCATGGCCATGCATCTCCAGACGTCAAGGACGAACTCAGCTCTTTCACATTTC
>NW_008768835.1:0-421 GCF_000715545.1 Opisthorchis viverrini
TCACCCTGCCCAACCCATGCGGCTATCCCTTCGCTCTGTCCTCGCACCTGCTGGTTGACCGATTTTCAGTGCAAAACACGCGGTATTGTTTCATTACCAATGCTGAAATATTGCATTACTACCTGAGCGTGCTTCCTGCTAGCTGAAAAGAAGCCCAATCTTGCTGGTTTGTTTTATACCTGTTTGCACTGTATCCTCGTTAAGTTGTTAACTCGAGCCAGTCCCTTGCTGTTAGGTCACTTAACACAAACCCCTGCATTTATGCTCAGTTAACGAACCGGTCTTCCAAAAAGACCTAAACCTAACAATTTTCTGATAATTAACTCCACACTATCAGATGCCTCTCAACACTCACCAAGCTCTGCTGACCTAGTCCTTTTCTCTCCTCTTCCAAAATTTCCATCTCCACCATCTATCCTTA
>NW_008768836.1:0-421 GCF_000715545.1 Opisthorchis viverrini
GACGGCAATGACCGACGCAGCTGAGTTTGTTGGTAACGATTTTCATACTTTGCTGCCAAGTTATTGCTTGACAGCTCCTGGCACATTTTCACTCTTCACGTGGTTGTGCGAAATAAGTCCCTCAAAGAAGTCAGGCGACTAGACTATGGAGCACGCGACCAAGATAGCGCAATCTATGGCGTGCGATCAGTTCACTTATCGTGCTCTTCTCCTACCGCGGTCCCAGAACAAAGTCCTATGTTCATCCATCATCTTGTGCACAAGCTTTTAAGTCGATCATCTAGGATTGGATACGTAAAACACACCCCATTTTCGCCTAGGTGATCTGACTTATGGCAGCGGCTGTGCTATCTATTCATCAGATCCAGCTCTAATTACTATTATACCACCAAAACTCCTGATTGTTCTCTAAGTTTGGTGT